>NW_017386047.1:418048-419341 GCF_000237925.1 Schistosoma mansoni
AGGTTCGCGTTGAAGAACTTTGAAGGGTCCTTCGTATGCTGATTCGAGGGGTCGTCGATGTGAGTCTCGACGAACGAAGACGTGTGTACTATGTCGTAATTCGGGTTGAACGAAAACATCAGTTGATTGAGGTCGAGTGTGAGCAGGTTTAACTGAACGCATAGCGTTTGTAAGCCTACTCGTGTAAGAGTTTAGATCCATGTTCAATGAAGAAGCTGAAGGATCCACGAATTCTCCTGGGAGTCGGAGTGTCGTTCCGTAAACGAGTTGAGATGCCGTGTATCCAATGTCAGCTTTCACTGCATTGCGGATACCTAGCAAGACGAGTGGAAGAGCGTCTGTCCACTGTGAAACGTTTGAAGCTGATAATGAAGCTTTTAGTTGTCGATGAAAACGTTCTACCAACCCGTTTGCTTGTGGGTGGTAGGCGGTCGTTCGGAAGCGCGTGATTCCTAAAAGTGAGGTTAGACAACGGAAAAGTCCAGATTCGAACTGGCGTCCGCGGTCTGTAGTGATTGTGTAAGGGCAGTCTAAATTTGCTACCCATCGTTCGACGAAAGTGCGAGCCACTGTTTCAGCAGTCATGTCCTTAATCGGTACTGCTTCTGGCCATCGAGTAAAACGGTCTACGCATGTTAGGAGATATGGGTATCCGTTTGAGTCGGGTAAGGGTCCTACCAAATCTAGATGGACGTGGTCGAAACGAGCGTCAGGGGTTTTGAAAGAGCCTAAGGGACATTTGTTGTGTCTGATCACCTTAGATTTCTGGCAGCTTACACAGGAGCGTGCCCACTCCCTCACGTCTTTATTCACACCAGGCCAACAAAAGCGTTCGGCTATAAGTTTGACAGTTGCACGAGCACCTGGATGAGAAAGATTGTGCAACGTATTGAAGACGTTGCGGCGATAATGTTTTGGTACAATTGGACGATCCCTACCTGTAGATGTGTCACAGAGTAAGGTTTCCTTACCTGTTCCCATCTGCCTAATACTTAGTTTAAGAGTTGTCGAGGATAACTCATGCTGAAGATCAATGTCTTCTCTTTGAAGCTGAGCGAGTTTAAGAAGGTCGATTCCTTGGAAACTGTTCAAGGAGCTAATTCGAGACAAGGCGTCTGCGACTACATTGTTTGCTCCAGAAATATGTTGTATGTCTGAAGTAAACTGCGAAATGTAGTCTAGTTGTCGAGACTCTCGCTGTGAGTACTTGTCTGAAGATGAACTTAAAGAGAAGGTCATTCTCTGTCGAATCCTCACCACTCAAAAATTTACACTTTCAGGCTTTTCTCCCCA
>NW_017386047.1:419541-421014 GCF_000237925.1 Schistosoma mansoni
TTCATTATCAGCTTCAAACGTTTCACAGTGGACAGACGCTCTTCCAGTCGTCTTGCTAGGTATCCGCAATACAGTGAAAGCTGACATTGGATACACGGCATCTCAACTCGTCTACGGAACGACACTCCGACTCCCAGGAGAATTCGTCGATCCTTCAGTTTCTTCATTGAACAAGGATCTAAACTCTTACACGAGTAGGCTTTCAAGCGCTATGCGTTCAGTTAAACCTGGTCACACTCGACATCAATCACATGATGTTTTCGTTCAACCCGAATTACGACATAGTCCACACGTGTTCGTTCGTCGAGACTCACATCGACGCCCCCTCGAATCAGCATAGGAAGGACCCTTCAAAGTTCTTCAACGCGAACCTAAGTACTATGTAGTCGATA
The DNA here is from genome assembly GCF_000237925.1 of Schistosoma mansoni. Lineage (NCBI taxonomy): Eukaryota > Metazoa > Platyhelminthes > Trematoda > Strigeidida > Schistosomatidae > Schistosoma > Schistosoma mansoni. The sequence goes on from NW_017386047.1 coordinate 419,934, forward strand.
TGAACGGTACGAGCGATAGCATCAGTATCGATCGACTCAAAGCAGCGTACCTAGAAGGAAACCCTAGCTACGTCGATTTTCCTTCGGTACAAGCAAACGACACAGCTACTACACTTGTAGTGCCCTACACGACAACCAACACAAAACTTGATACTTCGCGAACGAAAATAGATAAACCTAAAACAACGCGTTCTGGAAGACGAGTAAGATTTCCAGAACATCTTATCGAATATTGCACGTAGGACATAAGCTTTATCTTGAATTACCCTTTCATAGTTTATTATAAAATTTTTTTAATATGCTCATTTTTTTATTTACATAAAAAAAACAAAAAAAAACGAAGCAAGCTATCAGAAGAGTGTTTACCAACGACAAACTCGTTGGGTTTAAACTTCTGGCTGGTCACGTCTTAGGGGCATCACTACCTCCTTAGGGGGGGAATGATCTGTAGCTGTAAATAATTCCCCAAAATCAATAGCTCATTAAGTGTTCCACATTGGATGCTGACCACGTTGTGTAAGTGGACTTGTTTAGCTGAAGGCTTTCGGTCATGCATCCGTACCAGATCACGTTTCAACACAGCGTGGGACACAGCTCCTACGTTTCATTAGCCAGCTTATAGAAAAGGTCCTCGATATATTGGTAACGAATCAAATATATCTTTCCTGCCTCTTCTCGTCGGACTTCTGATTTCTATCTGACTGGGAACGATCGAATATAGAAGGTGCTACTGGTATCCAGTTGTAAAACTAGAATATCCGCTGTATCATCAAAGTTTATCTCTAAGACGACTGTACTCCAACGGGTAAAGGTTCAGTGATTAGAGGCGCTCTTCATAAAGCTTAAATTTGAGTTCCTGGACGGATTCGTGACTCGCCATCAGATATGTTCCAGAGTGTTCTTCTCCCTTTGGAGTGAGGAGGGAGATACTATATTTCTGAAGTTTTACTCTGACTGCGACAAAAATGTCTTTCCAGCAGTGAGGTGCACAGCTAAAATTGAAGCTCACTTTTGGCCCCTGGCGTTAAGAGAACATTCCACGTATTCCTCAGCAGTTATTCTCCCCATTAAAGTACAGAAA
>NW_017386047.1:421214-518491 GCF_000237925.1 Schistosoma mansoni
TAAGAGATCTGTCTCTCGTGGTCGATTGATGTCAGTCGAGGTCGATTGGGGTTTTTCTTTGATGGAAAAAACCTCGGCCTTTGAAAATTTGGTGATTTCCAAGATTCGATCGGCAGATGCAGCTAATTCATCTATGGCATTGTTTTGAAATGAAACAAGCACTGCCTGCACCTGTTGAGGGAGTTTAGACAAGAAAAGTTGTCTAAATAGGCCATCATCGAAAGTTCGTTGGCCGAAGACTTCTCTCATTCTAAGCAACATGTCCGTCGCAGAACCATGTTGCAAGTCGATATTGTTAAGGAGTTGGTCTAACCGTTGTCGATCAGTTGGGTCTCCTCGTTTCAAAATCGATAGTTTAAGCGTTTCGTAAGGTTCGGGAACATCACTAGTAAACATACTAGGTGTTACGTACCTGTTAAACTCGCGCGGTAACGCCTTAACTACCGCGAGGAAACGTGTGCGCGAGTCCGTGATTCCGTGCATGCAAAAATCGGCTTCTGCATAGCAGAACCAGGACTCGATATTGTCGGGCCAAAATGGCGTTAATTGAATCGAAATAGGGGGAATAGACTTAAACTTAAGAACCTTAGGAGAGTGTTCCGTCATAGTAATATAGGTAACGAAAAATGTCTAATTAAAATATATCCGAGAAAAAAAAAGTATGTCACAATATATAAAATTCAAATAAAGAATAACAATGAATAATAATATTCCCAAATGGAACAGACTCACAGTATTTTGACTTGGTGTACCAGATCACGTCGGTCTCACCAATGATGATGCAACGGATATTCTAGTTTTACAACTGGATACCAGTAGCACCTTCTATATTCGATCGTTCCCAGTCAGATAGAAATCAGAAGTCCGACGAGAAGAGGCAGGAAAGATATATTTGATTCGTTACCAATATATCGAGGACCTTTTCTATAAGCTGGCTAATGAAACGTAGGAGCTGTGTCCCACGCTGTGTTGAAACGTGATCTGGTACGGATGCATGACCGAAAGCCTTCAGCTAAACAAGTCCACTTACACAACGTGGTCAGCATCCAATGTGGAACACTTAATGAGCTATTGATTTTGGGGAATTATTTACAGCTACAACTTCTAATGGCTCACATCAACCTAGATACTTCTGAACATCCACCTAAACACATACTTAGGCTTAGTCCCAATACAAATCCAAGTAGTAACACCCGAAAACTGGAGACACAACTCTACTCCTTAAGAATAGTCAAATGCTGGAATTTTCTGCCGGCTGAGCTAGTCCAAGAGACTTCTCAGGAGTCCTTTTAGTGAAAACTTGACGTATTCTGAAGGACTAAGGATAGCATCTTACTATGGTATGCCAATTTGTTTTCTTTTTCCTCTTTCACCCAGGTTCCTGCCTGGAGGTATTGGTGATCAACTGCTACTAGACACGGAGGCCCATTAAGCGAAAGCTTCTTTTATTCTGTCCAAAACCACTTGAATTTCAACCATTTGAGCTGAAGTGACCACAGCCCCATCAATCAATAGGTTTAAGAGGAGGCTTGACAAACAGGAACTCACTCATGGGATAATATCTCTTCCTTGGATTAGACGTGTCCGGTGCATGTTTCATAAATCACCATGGTTATCATTACCACAGACCAACAACCACCTCGTATCCCTCTTGTTGTCATCTCTGCTCCCAATCTCATCCTTTCAAGTTCGTCTTCTTACAAACTACCAATTAAGAAAACTATTTATTTATTCTTGAAATAATCGTCTTCTCTTAGCGCTCGAATCGTCACATTATTATTTTCAAATTCCAACTAATCAACATACTGCCTGATAATATGATAACTGCTGGTATTCAGAAACCATACTGTCTTTATGCGAGAGCGCTCCCTGAAGTTAAAAGATATACAAACCCACCAATAAATACCAAAATACGTGCAGTCTATTGGCTAGACTAGCACTCATTAAGGATTACCAAAAATTTGGAGTCATAAGGAAACAACAAGAGACGAGTTGCAGAGAAACCATATGGTTAGTACAAGTTCAATACAGATATGAGGGCTGTCCTCCTACTAATCTAATTATATATATATATATATATATATTGTGGTCAATCTCCGTTATTATAATTATTTAGTTCGCCAGTGCTTACAACTCTATATTGTATATTACTTCACTGCTGCACTAATTTGGATACGGTTGAACATAGCCAAAGTGAATCAACAAAAGACAGATTTGTACAACTTGACTGAAACCATTCTTTTGGCGTTGACAGTAATTTCATATAAAAAGCCTACTGTGTGAGCTTCTCCTTTCAGAAAAGATTGGAACTTCCGCTGGTCTAGGTCAACTTTACAATTAGGTTAAGTGTTTTACTTACTCAAATAAGATTGAGATTCTCTCTAGTCAATTACAATCTCAAGGACATGAGGTTTATGTCGTTTCTTGTTAAAGGCATGTGAATCCCCGATTTCGCCTCTTACTATTTTAGGAATTCGCAATGTAACAAGAAAAACACCAATTACTGAGTGTTTGATTGTAGGTGGGAGTTTCCTTGTTCCGTATGCTGTTTATTCAAAGAAAGAAATTTTAAGTAAAAGACTATTTGTACATGCTGCGTGCGCTACTAGATTTGCTCCTCAAGGATCGGTAAGTTCCATATTTCCTAAATAGTTATTTTACACAGGTTGTTAGTGAGACGAAGTCGCATGCTCTATATCTGACCATTCACTTGGATCCCCAGGCATCACCACAAGAATGTTTGAAGTCTATCGGACAAATCAAGGTATTGTATTTCCCCCCACATTTTTCTAACGTTTATATGTGATGGAAGTGACATATGCACCCATGAAACCTGTAGGTCGTCGGATATAATTCACAGAATTTTTTAGAATTTCCAAAGGTCGTGACACATTTGCAGACACATCATAATATAATTATACATATAAATATGTCTCATTAACGAAAATAACAATATACAATTGACTTTATCATTAAGAAGGCATTAATTTTCTTCTTAAGCTCTAAAGTTCTACAAACCAAAGGCTAATAAAGTACGATGTTCAGTGGCTTCTAATGTATAAATCCGTCTTTTTCTATCTTGGGTGATAAAATGTTGATCGTGAATCTGTGGTCTTGTCGAACTTCAATTTATGTTGGTAGGTACTCACGTATTAAATATAAAATTACTCATTTATATCACAATCTTTGTGGTTAGGTAGGAGGAAAATCTCTGATCTTATAATTCCATATATAGACCTTGGAAAAATACCTTAACGTTTAACCCAGATAAGGACTTATGATGAGGTGTAAGCGACTATTTCGATAGATTGTTCTCTTCCTAAATGTTTGTATAATGGATGAAGGTGACATTCTCATTGCGTTTGTGGTTTTAAAACACACAAACTCTCCCAAACACACACCTTTCTCTATGGAAAGAATGGTGTCATTTTCACCATATTCCTAATGAGTTAACACCTGTGAAATGTGTGGTCCTCTTATTTCTATTAAGTTCTTTCTGAACGATACCATCTTTACAAGTTTTTGTGTCTAAATTTAGCTATTGGAGTGTTATTTTTGTTTAATATGTAGTGCCTTATCGTAAGTAGGATAGAGAAATTGGTAGGGGAGTTCTCGCCTAACAAAGTTGTATGGCCAGTAAGGTCTTATCGTTTAAACATATTATACACGAGAACTCTAATGCAGCCATTCTACTTAAATTCAAGTGACTATATTATAATAACATTGATGTAGTTTTAATTGAAAATGAAAGTGAAGACAATCGCTGTAGTTCTATTTAGAGAAGTTTTAAATACTTGGATAAATTAATAACGGATTATATTTTCGATAGGAAACATTTAATTGGTATTTTAAATAATTCCATAGCTATATTTGAATTAATGTTTTTGTTTGCATCCTGCTACTTATTTATAAAGAGGTGATCGTCAATTATAGGAATATTTGTTGATGATGTATTTTAACAAACGGTTACAATGTCACATTCTACAGCTGAAAGTAATAGTGTTTTACATTAGAGATAGTTTTTCTGTATCTTTTGAGATTGTTATTTGATGGACAAGGAATTTTGTGTTAGAACCAAATAGTCTGTATGAGATATTTTTCATCAAAAGTTGCTGAAATTGTTTTCTCTTCCAAATGTCTTAATTTGTCTGAAAAAAATGTTTCTGACGTGATTGTAGACAAATTCTTGTTTCTGTGACGTTTTGTTTGTTAATTAAATTGCTATTATCAATAATTCAATGAATGTTATTCACTTGTAGTTGTATAAAGTTTACTGTAATATAACAGACAGTGAATTTTGGTACATTCACAATTTCGCTATTTCTTAAGAGCACTTCTCTAGTTTAGCGTTGATAACTTTCTTGGACAATTTATTTACTCGTATAGTTTTCAAGGCTTTACTTTCATTGTACGCTTATGCAAATACTTACATTGAATTGATTGTGAAGGGTGTACGAAAATTCTTTGAATATATAAAGTAAACTCGGTATCAAGTAAAAATGCAGGCATCATGAGGTTTCGTAATTCTCCCTTGAACTTGGAGGGAAGAGTTGAAATGGTTTTATTTGTTTATTTTGGTTGACGTTTTTTAGCAGGGTTATCTTCTATGGAATGGTTTTCCGACTCCATGCTCAACACTCTTCTTTTACCCGGGCTCAGGGCCGACAGTAACTGTAGAAGAGCTACAGGTGGATTTATTGTATATCCATCGAAGTTGCTAAATTTATCACCAGCGTAAAATAAGGAAATCAGTTGACTGTTCTAAACTAATGATTTATTTATTTAAACAAATATATATTGGTACAAAGGGGCACCAGATACATATGCGCCACACTCTAAACTAATGAAGATAATAATGGTTACATTAGCAGAGAATGGGGATAAATAAACTGTTTAAAATAATAAACACACAAACCTTTGAGGACTAAGTATCTGAAACAGACGAATCCGATTAATTTTTAGGTGTATCTGGTGTGTTTCTTCGCCCAAGTAGTTGTTTTAAATTTCAATCCCACACAAATGTTTATATATGAAACGTAATTTACAAAAGTATTTTCCAATACAGCATAAATCATATCTCTCACGATGTCTGTATGAATTGTATCGTGCAGTGCGCTGACTTGACGATTTGTCATTATGCTTAAATCCTGAGACTACACGATTAGACTTAAGAACATTCTGTGTATTTGTCTGCATATCAAGTTCCACTATTGTTTAGAAACTGCAATCGTATTACTTCATATGGGCTACTTTGTCCTGTTTTTTCGTATCCTATTTCTTTATTTTCAGCCTTTCTCATTATTATTACAAATAGACTTTTTCAATTTCTTTCTCGTTGATCTTGTTAAGCTAGTCTTTTCGTGCTGATATGGCATGTAAACTTGGGACGATACATATTTGTACTGGGCTTCGCGTTAATTATGTTTGAATCAGTGACATTTAACATATATCTAAGTTGTTTTTACACCTTAAATATATTATCCATGTATTTGTTTGTTTATTCTAGAAATATGTTGATGCAATTTGTCCTCCTGACTTGCGGGGGGAAGAAGATGAGATTCTATACGGTGTTGGCTTCGGACTTGAGTTTCTACAAAAAATTAGCCCCAATTTTCAGTCTAGAGGAATTAGTAATTACGAATACCGTGAAAGGTCAGGAAATCTTGGTAAATTACCTAAAACAGGTAAGGTTAGCCTCAATTGTCGGTTTGTTACCTGTTTTTTATCGTAAGCAATAATATATATAACCTGACAAACGAATGGTTGACTATTCTCGTGGAGTTTTTTGTAAATGTGCTTCTCTGTTTACTTCAGGAAATCATTTCCATCTAGTGGTATTTAGAATTTTTGGATATTCAGATGAATTAAAATTATTACTAAGCAGTCATTCTATTACATACTGCTTTCAACACTTATGAGATTTTGCATACTAACTTAGCATTTATAAATTATATAAGATCCAGTAATCAATGATATAACTAAACTCGGTCATTTGTAATGGCTAACTTAATGAAAGTTTCTGATATCTTATCTCCAATGAATTGAAACTTGGTGAGCGGTTTTTGTAGGCATGTAATAGTCCAATGTATATTACCACTAGCAGGTAGCCAACAATAAATGTATTAGAGAAAATTGAACGGTGGCTTATATAACGTCAAACAGATAGTCAGTTGTTAACTAAATAATTAGATTACAGATTACTGTTGTTTTAATAAACTTCATAGGTGGAGATATATTTATTCACGCTAAATGTCACGAATATGGCAAGTTGTTTGAATTGACACAAGCTATCATCAATAATTTACCAAGTGGATCAGTGACTAAATTCGAAGATATCTATGGATGGGTTTATCGTAATGGACGAGACTTGAGTGGTTTCATCGATGGTAAATTATTCATCATTTTATTTCATATTACACATCTATGCATATTTCAATGTTTAATACTGTATTTGTGATGGGATTAGTATTTACAACTGAATGTGATTTAACTGTCATACAAAACTTGAAAAGTAATTTTCATTCGTAATTGAGATTGCGGAGCAAAGATTCGTCGGTTATAATTCGAAACAATCGTTCGTTTATCCATCATATTTTTACAATGTATAATAATTTGTTTATCCAGTTTAGATGTCAGATCTCCACATTCGTTTTCTCAATTTTAAGAAAACACCCGTTAATATATGAAGGATAAAAGTAGGATTTCTCTTCGAAAGGCCGTGTTTGTGTGGCTTTTTAATCACTCTTTTAGTGGCACAGTAAACTTTCTACATTATCGGTCGTACCAAGGCATTTGGGTTTAGCTCAACAATGCTTTGTTTTCTCAGTTATATTTCATAACTTCCCATGCCACCAAGATGCCATGGTCGTTAGGACCCTATTCACGAAGTGGTGGTGATGGACGAACAACTAGTTGCATATGTCTGCAGTACTACGGCGCCGAACCAAGTCTCCCATCCAGTAGCGCTGTCAGAAAACAATGCTTGAGATATAGGTCGTTGGGATGACACTAATAAAAATACCGAGACTATTTAAACCGATGTTGAAAGAAGGCGAAATCAATTGAGTTGTCCTTACTGTAATCAAACATGTTGTTGGATCTTGGCAATAATTACATTTCACTACCAAATGTAAACAAGTCTTCAGAGAAAGCAATAATAGAAAGCTTCGAGTCACATTCTTGGATTAGAGGAAGCATGTTTCACGAGTAAAATTTTATTTAATTAATTATATAAACATTGGTACAAGGACGCACCGACTATGTGTTCACCACACTTCATCATTTGTCTTGTGTCAGTGCTGGGATACTGCCCGGAGACTGAACTCGAAGCAGGTAGTTTTCTTGAGGAGCCTCACACGGAGCCTACGATCTAAAGATCTGATACACAAGGCAGTGACGCAACGTCAGGAGATGCAGTCTGGTGGTAGCCGGTGACCAACAATAGGTTCATACGTCATTCGTTCCCTCAGTATTCTGGGAGTCATGTGCACCATTGGTTCAAAACCAGGGTTTTCCAACTCCCCTATGTGGGTCCTCCCTATCGACCAACCTGGATAAAGCAACGGACATTCGCTTTTCGTAAACATCAGCTTTGCCGTGATTAGGACTTCCCTGACAGTAGTTGTAGGCACGTGGCCATGTGAGAGCATTTCGAGAGAGAGAACTGACTCTCGGCCGTACCTGGGCATTTGCGTGCTTGACAAGCAGAAAACAGAACTCCCATCATCCGTTTGGTGTTTACCCTGTGTTTTTCAGCAGAAAAATACCTCAACGTCGCCAAATATGACTTACTGTGACAAAGGTTATGACTTTAGATATATGTAGAAGGATCTCATTCTCCACACTGTATGCAAATGAATGAAAGTCACTTGAAATAAGGTTATTATAGAAGAAAAAACTGAACTGAACCTTGGTTTACTTACATGGTGTACAATAGATTTACGTGATACATGTTTACGTTTGACTGAGTGTGAGTTATCACAACATGTGTATGACCCCAATTCGTTTAGTACGTTTAACGGATTAACTTAAATAATAGAAGGTTACATTGAATCATACGATTAGTTCGTCTCTACACGTTGCGTGTCTGTGTCCATCAGTTAGTTCAATGAAAATTATTCGGATTTTAGGTCGAGAGCCAGTAGCCACTGCCCTTATACAGTGTACCATCAATTTTAATACAAGAAAAACAGTTGTCGTCACATTAGATTAAAATAATATTGAGATGAATTAATGTAACTGTAGTCCTGAATACCTGTCCTGACATAATGTATTCTGTGTTAAGGAAATCCTCACAGTAACTTACTAATTAGAACACTCCTATCTGAACAGATGGATAATATCACTGACCTTCATACATAAAATGTGGCACAATACCGAGTACATCAGCTTATACATAATAAATGCGTCTGCTTAATTGCTTACCACTAAGCTTCTTATAACATAGCATCTTCAACGTTTATTTTATTTGATAATCAGGCACAGAGAATCCAGCGGATCCAGACGAACGAGCTGAAGTGGCGATCAATACGAAAACTGGTGGAAGTTATGCTGTTGTTCAAAAATGGATTCATAATATGGATATGATCCGGACAACAAAAGGTAAAGAATAATATGAATTCATTATATATATATTGAGATCATGAACTGATTAATGTTAGACCATCATGGAAAACGTGAGAGTATTGGACGGCCGCTTCGTCCTATTGTGGGACTCCTCAGAAGTGTGCATCCACGATCACGCTCGCGGGATGCTTGACATGTTTGAATCCCTTATACTCTTCTAGTAGTCGAATCCGATATTTTCGAAATAATTGCGTTACCTTAAGACTACTGAGTTTGTTTTTGCCAATCATCGACTCACATTTCCTACTTTATTCAAATTTCTGTATTATGTGAAGTGATATCAGTCCTGACTGTTGACTTCATTGAAATGTCTACCAGCAACGACTTCTTATTAGAAAATTCTATACAACCAGTTCACTTTGTGAATTCATAATTTTAATGGAGTTTTGTTCTATGAGCTGGATGATTTGGTCGTGTAGCTTTCATCGTCCTTCTGAACGACATCATCAACACAAACTTCGGGTAGAAGTGAAGTGTTTTGAATTTCTTCACATTTGATTCACAGCTTGTCCTGTGCACCTCAATGTTGATTGGTTCTTGTTAACCTTAAATCTGTCATTGTTTATTTCTTTGTTTTAGTTGTATCTTCACCATCTCATAATTTTAATGAAATCGTTAATTATTATCATTATTATGTAATCATCAATTAGATTAATTTGAGTTCATTAGTGGGTTTTACTTATTTAGTTCTTAAACTATTACAAAAGTTTCCTTCATTATTATTACGTAATCAATGTTATCCGTTTATAAATCTTTGATGATTATGATGTATGATAGTTGAAATCATGAGTCAATTGAAGCTAGACCACCATGGAAAACCTAGAAGCACTGGACGGCCGTTTCGTCCTATTGTAGGACTCCTCAGCAGTGCGCATCCACGATCTCGCACTCACGGGATTCGAACCCAGGACCTTGCAATCTCGCATCAGAGCTCTTAACCGATAGACCACTGACTTCTTTTATTTTAAATGATAATCGTTCTAATTTCATTTCCTCCATCATGATTGTGTAATTTTCTTTGTTGAATTTACGAGTCGATCTAAGCTAGACCATGATTGAAAATTTAGAAGTACTGGATGGCAGTTTTGTTCTATTATGAGACTCCTTAGCAATGCCCATCCGCGATCTTATATGTGAGACTCAAACCAAAACTTTCGGTCTTGTAATCGATCGCTTAACTTCTAGATCACTGAACTGGGATCCGACGAAAGGACTATCCAGTACTTTCAATTTTTCAATGGTGATCTAGTTTAGATCGATTCGTGAATTCAACTGTGAACATGCTACAATGTCCATAAATCCTTATACTGATGATATTATGTAATTGTTTAATTTTATGATATATATTTCAGTATGAATATGATTGTAAGCAGTTGAAGAGAAATTAAAGAATGGAAAATGTATTCCTAATATTCAGTGTCAATTTTCTGTCTTTTTTCTATTATCTTATTCTTGTTAGTAGGTTGGTAATAGTTTTCTCAAAGTATGATTCGTAATATTTCCTTCAAATGGTAATCCATGATGTTAGCGTTGATTAGTTTTTCTACGGGATGGGGTTGCTAACCCCATTCCCAACCCTCCTCCTTTACCCGGCCATGAGACCGGCAATAACTCTAGAAGATGATGTAGATGATCTTTAAATTTCATACATTTGACTTCTCTCTTTTTTCTTAAATCAATTTGATGGTAATGTGAAGTCAACAATTGAATTCATTTGCATTTCATGGTTTCTCTTTTCAACCGCCTACAATCGTATGTGACATATCGAGTTATAATTAAAAAAATGAAGTAATAGTCATTGATGTTGGAAGAAACCACGTTGAATTAATATTATGATTATTATCACTATTATTATTTTATTGTGTACACTGTTGTTTTATTGATCCTAGAAATGATCTTCCCAATTATCTTGTTTGTTTTTTTTCCACTTTCCTCATTCTTAGTACTTATATAAACTCTTTCACCCTCTTTGAATTATTACACAATGCATCTTATTGGTCTTCTGACTCAATTTCACCACTAACTCGTTTCCTTTGTGATTCTGATTATCATCCTTAAACGACCTGATATTGTTGTGTGTGCAACTGATGTCGATAGATATAAGTAGTATGTATCATCATTGGAAAGTGAAATACGTTGTAGGTGAGGTTTAAGAAGATCGGAGAAAAGAGAACAAGAACAGTGAATGATTGCTGTGGAATAAGAGGGGCAGTGAAGCCTGAGACGATTAACTAATCTTTAGAAAAGAAACAGTTAAGTTTGGGACGATTGACTGATATTTTGCAAATGAAGTGATTACTGTATGATTCTCAGATTTTACTAAAATATTCTGTAATGTTGCATTGAAATACATTCGATTGTTCCCACTTGTGTTCTTGTTCACTCAATGAGTACTGGAATAAAACGATTTCCTTACTCAGATTCACTATTTCTTTCAATCATATAACTAATCAAAGTTCATTGTAACAATATGCTCGGTCGTTGTATACATTGTATATACATATATAACTGATAATGGTTGTTGGCCCAATTCCTTCCACTACCAATGTCTATGATTTCATATTTGATTATACTTTAATGTGTCACATTTACTTTAATACGAATATAGTTGTAAATGTTTGAAAAAAGAAGTTACGCAATACAAATGAATTCGATGTGAATTACGAATGTGACTTTATCTCAACGGATTCATTCTCTTGTTCTTCTTCTTCTCCTTTTTCTTCTTCTTCTTCTAAACCCTTTCATAGATAAATCAATCTAAATAGTAACCTTCATTGGTGTTGTTGTTGTCTGACTACTAGATGAATACAATTTCTGTCTACAACACATCCACACATGATTCGGTTTTCTCCGTTACGTAATCACATGATCGGAAAATTTTATTGTTGTTAAGTTGAAAATGTTTTCTGTCATTATTGATTTTCGCTAAAATTGCATCATATTTTCATCTAACTAGCTTTCAACAAATTGCAAGTCTTCTGTAATATGATGAAACATGATTATGTAAGTAGGGAGAGATGCTTTGGCCCTGTAGTTCAACTGTATTACCTTAGAGAGAGAGAGTTTGATTTTTAAATTAGATTCAATCAATGAAGTGTTTTTGGTGAGACTAAACTATATGGACTAGCCAATCAGAAGCTTTTGCGGGTTTTCAAGGTCACAGCGCTAAGTTCGGTACCTGGTGCTTACGTACGGTCGGTTTACAATGGATTTTAGAGAAGACGTGATAATTCAGCGTCTACGAGAGAAGTGATCATAAGATTTTGGCGCGAAATTCAATTATTCATTTGTATAAATAGAGTTTTGGCATTATAGCTGATGTCAGTTCGTGATGAAAACCCTAAGTATAATTCCTAACCTTAACCATGAACTGTGAATTATAATTTGAATTCTTCACACAGGTTTATAACCCTCATTTAGTCTTAGTTATGTTGACATTCTCACAGTCACTCTAGCGTCGCTCAAAGGTCGTTCATAATTTATAGTCTCATCCTTAACCCTGAACCATAACCCTAAACCTTAACTCTAACTCTAAACCCTAAACCATGCCAACATACCAATAACATTGAAGCTATGTGGTCGAAGCTAAAAGAATTTTTGAGACCTTATCATGGTTCCAGAGGTCGACTGCTATGGAGCCACATGGATGAGTTCCTGTACCGTATGCACTATGATTTTAGAACTTCTGAACTTATAACTAACCTTGATAAGTTTTTGAGTCATGTAAAAAGACAGTTTCCCCTTAAATTTTTGAGTTTCGTATAATATATTTTTACTGTATACTAACTGTCTTCTGATTGGCTAGTATTTCTCAAGGCCACTCAGAATTCGTTCAAAGGTCGTCCATATAGTTTAGTCTCGCCGTGTTTTTTAAAACCATGGAATATCGTACAAATGTTTTTGTTTCAATCCGGAACTTCTCACTGATAGGGACAACACAACTCTGTTGGGAATTTCAGTTTGTTAATAATGTGTTATTTTTGTTAAAGGATATTCTTCTATATGTCATTTTGAAGCTCAATGGGTTATCCTAGATACTAGGCGAAGGTAGCAAATCGGTTGATGAAGCTGTACGTTTACATCGACAGAAGTGACTAGGAGATGTATAACATATCCCAGACTACCTTTTACCTCGATGCTCAACATTGGCCGGTATAGAATGAAGTTGAAAGATAGGTGACGGGGCCAAACTCATATGTGTTATTAGTTTATAGAACCGTTGGTGGTCGGTTTGAAACGTTTTGGTGGGCATAGACAAACTGGCTGGAGCTTATTCGTTAGTTTTAATCAATTGTTGAAAACTTTGAGCGATGTGATTTAGAATTGGCCACATTGGTGCAGATGCACGATTGTCTACCCCGAGTCCCTGAGTTTTGAAATAGTTTTCCCACGAATGTACTCTTTCTTTGTGAATCATCACTTTTTCTAGTGTTTCTTACTATAACTGATACCACAACGTTTACTAAACGTATATTAATAATTTCATTTTGCTGTTTTAATTTCATGAGGTAAGTCGAAGCGTTTCACATGTATGTCAGTTTCCAACATTGTCTGTGACTGACTGACTGACTAGTCGTCTAATTTTATGACCAATAGATTGTTGTGGATTGTATTATGGCAAGGACCGAAAGATTATTGTGAACTAGAATGCAGTGAGTTATTCAGTGGTTCAGGTCGCTTAACTCTGTACCATATAAAAACTATTGAAAATCTATTCTGTGTAACTTGGTTGAGATAACCGAGTATATCCTAGATTTTTCCTCATGAAATGAGCAAATATTTCTACCAATACTTCATTTATTGTGATTGTTCCCTCACAATAAGCAACCTCATTTAAATGTTACAAACCAACATCAATGTCACTTTTAATTCTCCACAGTAGAGAATTAGGATTTGCAGATTTTTGACATTTAGGATTGATCGTCTGGAGACCGTGGATTTATGTTTCTTGCCAGTTGGTATTTGTCCCTAGGATGTACATGCAGTCTTAAGTGGACAATGACACTGGTATTCTTACTCGCATTGCTCAGCTCAATTCCGAGATGTTATTGTAGCTACTCAGCCAACGACTTACCATCAGTAGAACTAAGATATTTAGATTAATGAATAGCTGAAAAATGACCAACGTGATGTTTATCTAGTCCTTGGTCCTGATATAATTATGTAGGGCATATTCCAAAGTGACACGGAATCCTAATCTTTCGTTTCTTTCTGACTATCTCCAACCTCCAGTTATGAACATGCATTGCACACGATGTCAGATTATTTAAAACAGTTGGCTACATTACAACTTGTTCGATGGAATTCAATCAGTCATGAACTGATGCGCAGTGATCAATCAATTTTCTGATGTCACAGTGAACCTGCTACTAATTAACTGCCAAAAATGATGATTCATCAACACGTATGTAACTGATGGAAATCTTTTATGTGATTCACATTTTAGCAACTGTTATAAGGTTTGATTTATTTGATTTTACAGATCACACCAAAGAAGGATGGATTGGTCGAACATTGAAAGATAGTGTGGAGTTGAAGAACAAACCAATTACGTCTCATGTCGCCAGAATGGTTGGATGTAAGTAACAGTATTTCTCTGTCAATTGGTTTATCTTCTATGAAATAATTATATTTATTTACTTTAATTTGTTAAGTGAAAGTTTGTCAACTTCCAGTTCATCCTTATGTCCTTACCGATGTGTCACTTTGAAGGAAATTATTCAAAGATTTGTTTGCTTTCGAACAGATTTGAGAGTGTAGCAAGTTCAGATCATTTAACGCTTCATAATATACCTATTTTTCTATGTCCTGTTTTTCAATGATCTTTCAACTTCAGTTTCATCTGATTGTTTGTGTCTGTGTGTAGTTTTGTATCCCGTAAGGTAGATGGCTCAACTATAAAGCTTTCATCACTGTTCTGAACACTTTCTTGAGTATCTAAGTCGTGCAAATGTAGGCAAAGGCAATTTTCGTAGGTCAGAGAACACTATACCATCACAAGTAATCATCCGAATTTCGAATCTTCCCCATCAATTTTCTTTTACTTCCATATTTGAAGTGTGACGCTGTACTTTAACTTCAGCAAGGTGTGTTTTCTATCTAAGACTTTCTGATTCAACAACTTAGTCATCAGTGTTTGTTTTTTCTAACAAAAATTAGCTGCAGATTATGATGCTCCATCGAAGTACAAAATAGTCCGACAATCTCAACCATACGGAACTTTATCAGGCGATGCTGGTCTACTATTTATTGCATATGCAGCTGATACAAAGAATTTCGATTTCATGTTGGATCGAATGACTGGGGATAGTGAAGATGGAAAGAATGACGATGTAATGCGTTTTACCAAATGTGTCACTGGGAATTATTGGTATTTTCCTAGTGTGCCAGAATTTGATCGTCTAGTCGGCGGAGGTCTATGGGAATTTTGGCGACAATAAAATCTAATAATATCTTACTTAAGTAGCTAATTATTTTTGTTTGTAATGAGTTGACATATTTAAATGAAATGTATAACCTGATTCTCGCGTTATTCATGATCTATTGAGATGTATCGTAATTGCGTATGTGGAAGACATGGTTCAGTTTAGTTAATAAAAAGCGCTGACGTTATCCAGAATGCTCTGAAGTCACTGGATATCAACAGAAAATACCTTGTATGCACTCTAACGACTGATTTGCTCAATTTGACTAACGAGGGAAGTACTCGTTTTAAACAGTTTATTCACCTTGAAAGTTTCATCTTTCTTGGTGAGCCGTGAGTTCTTTCCTTCCTCTTGAATCACATTATCTATATCTCATCTCTGCTACTACAATGAGGTTATACATTGCCTTTAACTGAATGGTGGCTCCATGGCGGATATGTCTGCTGCTCGATAGTTATCGATATTGTACGGTTGCTGCGAAATATGAGAGTCAAGGACACAGTGCATACGTCTTTGGTCATCTGCGATAGTAGGAACGTTTTAGTATTACGAAGAGATGGTTGTTAAATTGGTGACGCTACAAAATCATCAAATTAGGTAGTCAGGGTATGTATTACATAATTCTTGCACTACTTGTCTCATACATTCGATGATGGCTAACATAGGATCAAGTAGGAAGAAGTACAGAAATCGGTGAATCAGTATCGCCTACTGGACTTCGAAATGTTGAGTGGCGTAACTTCTAGGTTTATGTTCCTACAATATTCATAATCTTTGAGGATGTCTGGAGAATTTCGGTCGAAATCGGTTAAAGTAGTGTCTGTTGTTTTCATTATTTTCCATAATCCTCGGAATTTCGAACATCAATACACTTTCATTTTTATATATTATTTATTCTACTGAAATTATAATTCTTAAGCATAATTCTATATCAACGATGCTGATAGTAATCTGACTTCCTTTTTATTGAGCTAAGCTGTTTGGTCATTTTGAGTATCAATGAAAGAACGTTTTTAGTGAGCTTCTTTTGGAAACGAAAAGAAAACATTCATAGGTTGTCAGTACACGATCATAGGTGTCTTCAAAGTATTGCTCGTTTGTGATGTGGTCACTATGTTTTTAGTCTCGGGGGGTACGACATGGATTAATAGACAGAGATGACAAATCGTTTGATAAGATTGTGGATGTCTTTCATCTCAGGCGGTTGTTCACTGACATACGATGTCGGCTGTGATTGGATAAGATTGGAAAAGAGTGATGAACGGGCAAACCTAAATGCGGCAACTGTCCATTAGATCAAATGTTAGTCTAAGATGTTCTGGTGGGTTTGACCTTTCTCGTCGAAGTTTATCCACTTATCGTAACGTTAGATTAAATGTATCAAAATCGACCGCAATGATGCAGATTGTTGACTCCTCTTTCTCCTGGGTCCTGAGTTTCGAAATCATTCTACAATTTTTATTCCTTGAATCCATATTTTCAGCTTGAATAGTCTCTACGCTCAATTTCATCCCAACATTGACATTACTGATACTTCTGTTGTTATTCATCTTCAAAATTTCTGTTTTACTGTTGTGATATGATATGGCAACTGGGGTCAATGGATATATATTCCATGTTGTACTTCATCCATGACTGACTGAGTTATTGTGTTTATATAAAGGCAAACGTGAACAGATTGACTTAATGTATCATTCATAACTAACTGATTGACTGATTTGAAAACCAAAAATTTAGGTACATTGGCAACAAGTTCAGAGGAGAGAAACAAACTGAGATGTTGATTGTCCTTTCTACAAAATTCTTTATTTGTAAAACATAATACGAAATTTTTTTCTTTTCAATAAGGATTCGGTGGTAGCTAAATGCTCCTATCTTGGAATTTTATTAGAAGATTGGTTGAACTTTTTGTGAGAATAGTCAATAGATTGTAATCGTTTAATTCAATACGTATTGAGCCTGAAGTAAAATATTGATTTTGGTAGGATTTGGTCATCATCAATTATCAACGAAATATTGAAGATATTGATGAATGCTATCAGATATTGAGTCCAAACTTTTATAGTTAAGACATTTTGAGATCATCAAAACAGTGTTGAACGAGTCACTTTCCCGACTTCGGTCGATTTATGAAATAATATGAAGAACATCCAATGACTTAGGAGATGAATGACACACTTTCACCCTGGTTGAATACAGTCGGCTTTGGCTTATCACAAGAACAGCAGGCATGCGAACAAACAATAACAATCGGCAGGGCACAAGTACATCCAGGAAAAATAATTCATGAGATGTGGAAGTATTCGATTGAGTAGAGTTTCGAATGGCTCATAATCTTAGTGTTTGATGTTAACCAAGATCATGGAAAGAGGTAAAATGAAATTTAGGTTTAGGAAGCATCACATTCAATACGTTTGATAGAAATAACATGTTACTTGTATTTAGAACTACGACCTAACAGTTCAGGAGACAATAGTTTTTCGATAGTCAAATGACAATTCTTAAGAAAATTGTATAGGATACAACTTTTGTAAAGTAGGTTGTGAATGTAATTTGCGTAGTAGCTGGGTCATCTGACAATGTGATACTGAAGAGCCTGGGTAATATGTGTGTTAAGTCTCCCCTGTCCATTTTTCTGATACGCTTGTTTGCAAAGTAAAACTAATGTGCCGGTACAACTAGCAGGGCACAAGGAAAAGACCCCTTTGTGCTCCAATAATATACCTATTCCTCAAGTTGCAGATTTGTCATGATGTAACTGAGTAGTCTATATGATCTTACGTCGAAGTCACATCATTGTCTACACTGACTTGTCGTACCGTAACAATCACTAATATATGAAGGAAAACACATTTAGCCAGTGGATAGAGCAATATATTGATTATGAATAAGAAAGATAAAACAAAACGCAAAAGTGACCACACATGAAAGGCTGAGGCACGCCATCTGATGAGTTGAATTTCGGATGAATTAATGTTAACGTGTCCACCATTGTTGACCTTTTCTTACAGTCACATGTTAAAATTCTATTTCGGTCAATTTATGTTCAGCTTTGAGGATTGTGGTAAAAATCTTCACCAATACCCACTCATGTATCTGATTGATGTAAACAGACAAAACCAAATACGTAATCATGACGGCCTCAACCTAATATCATACACCAATGAGATAATTCAGGTGATATTAGGTTTACCATACCTGGAATCTGATCAAATGCAGATATCTGGAGACTCCGATATGTCGTCCGTAACTCTCAACAAGCAGGATACTACATCTACAAAGTGGTTTTATAATCATCTTGTCACTTGGAACTGATTGAATATATGCGTGATGCCATAAGTTAAGGTAAGGATGGAAAGCATGCAAAATTAAACAATCCACTAACATTTAGTAAGCGATTATGGAGACTGTTGAGTTTTGTTGAAATCATAAGCTAATAAAGGTTAAACAACCATCAAGAGTTTTGGGATCATTAGACTGTCATTATGTTTAAATGCGAAAATCCTCAGTATTACACATCCACAACTCTCATTTCGAAAATCGAACCCGTTGAAAAACATACAGCTCGTAGTCTAAGATATCCATGTACAAGTTCGGAAATAATGTAGTGATTTTGAAAATGTCATATTTAGGTTGGTAGATTGCGAGACACTTGGAACGGACGAAAATTCTCATTACCTTCGGAACATTAATGAAGACTACAAGACTATGAGGTAACATCTTCATCACACTCCATTGTCACAAGAGAATTTAAATAGTTTCGTTTGTTTTATCTGTACTATTTAAACATGTGTCAATTTTAAGTTAATTATTTACTTACTCTGAAGAAGTGGCTTACATTACGTCACGAAATACCGGAAATACAATTTTTGTACTGATTGAAATATAACAAAAGTATATTTATTATTAACTCTCCACCGAATTCTGACAAATTGTTACAGAAGTTACAGTTTTCACTGTCGAAAATTACTCAGTTGGGTTGATATTTTATAAGATATGAATGTAAATTGATTTCATAAGAAACATGTCAACATCAAACTTGGCGCACTTTATGAAGGTGGCGTTGCAACAAACAACTGATGGTCGAGAATAGACACATGCGAAATTGGAGGCTTTTAGAAGCTTCGACCTTATATCCCTCCGGAATATCTGAGGCCTTAATAAGGGGTGTAGGACGAAGTTACCTGTGCCATATCTGTTTTCGGTGGGGCATCTCTAGGGGGCTGGAAAGGTGTAAGACAAGGGAAGGGCGAAAAGCAGAGCACACAATATTCATGGAGAAACATTTAAGGTATAACCATTTAGTCTATTTGTCTGTTATTGAAGTACTTATTAGGCAAGAGCATACTAATGTGTTAAAGAAAGTTAAGTGTGAACAAGTTATGAGTGGGTAAGAAGCTGTATAAATGAAGGTATTTCAGAAAGAAGTATGGATTTATGTGTAATTATAAAATTAAGTGCTGTAATCAGTATTCCGATACATACGGCTGTCTCCTTTTTCCGAAGCTATTTGAACCTCCTTTTTGTCTTTAGATTTTATAGGGCGTGGATTGTGCTTCGTTTTTAGACAATTCTCTAGTTTGCTTGTATTAAGATTACTCGGTAAGAAGTGGAACCGATTCCGCTTATTTTTAACATGATTTAAAGAGGTATTTTGCATGAATAAGTTCGCATCAATACCGTAGGCTCGTGACATCTCACTTGACATAAGAAGCCGTAATTTAACATGTTCTGCCCCACAGACAGGTGGATTGAAGTTATCTGCACACCATCATGTTGGCTGGTCAGTAACACCACCCTCCCTCCTTTTATGATGTTAGGCTCTCTTACGTTTATGGTCAGTATGAATATTGTTTCAATCAAGGACCATAATTACTAGTTCCATGTTACAAACAAAGCAGATGGTAAAAGCGTTTGTATCATGAGTTAGATTTTCATTTGATATATCGTACTGCTATGAAGATAACTAATGGTAAAAGTTATAAGAGACAAGCTAAATTATATGTGGTTAAGAGATGGTAAAGACTAATTGCAAACCAGAGGATATGAAAGGGTAGATTGTAAAATTTCAGGGTAAGAAAAATAAAATATTGAGCAACTCACAAGAATTCAGGATATTTGAGCTTCTTTTGATCGGCCTTATTTGGTGAATATCAATAAGATCAGTGAGTTATCTGTCTACTTGTAATAAGAAAAATAAGAGGACATGACACTTAGGAAGAATAATATGGTTTTAACCACTAGAGAGATTCGGAAACTGAAAGTGAAGTTTAGGAGCAGAAGGCCCTTTGCACATTTCAGTTTTTATTAATGATATTTTTGAGTGCTTTCGTGTAAATAAGTCCCTTTTGTATGCAGACGATCTTAAAGTGGTGCATTCATTTTCTCCACATGAGCTGAGCAATATTCAAAATTGTATCGGCACGGAGCTTAACAAGGTAGCACAGTGGTGCTCAAAATGGCAACTGGAGCTTGATACAGCTAAATGTGAATGGTTATGCTTCGGTGATACATCACTCAACATCGATCTTACCATAAATGGTGAAGTGTTATCTAGGTTACACACAGTAGTAGACCTAGGACTTAGATACTCCTACGACTTGTCATTTGCCGAACAGATAATGAAACAAACTTCCAAGTCTCAACGGCTTATAGGTCACATACCTCGAAACATTCATAATATCAAATCACGTATTATATTGTACAAAGTTTGTGTTCGACATCTCGAATACTGCACGTTTCTCCTTAGTAGCGCGCGTATAAAGGATAAATTAAGGCTGGAATCAGTACAGAGACGAGTTACGCTTCGTACTCTTGGAACTGATAGTATCTTGACATATAACTCGAGGTGTAGTAAACCAGGGCTTGACCATTTATGGAAGAGGAGACTCAAACTTAACCTTATCTTCTTTTTCAAAATACTTAACAAACTATCCTTCACATCCAACCGGGCGATTCAGTATGCTAAAGCCTCACATTACGACATTCGTAACTCCGTGTCTTAGCGAAATATACATATTCCAGATCTTATCTCTACATGAATTACTTCACCTGGAAGTTTTCTATACTATGGAATAATCTACTACAAACTATCCGTACGTCAAGCTCTCTCCCATTATTTGTTCGCTCCATTAATGCATATTGCTCCTCTGAAAATGCATTAAATGCTCTAGCGCCTGTAAGTGTATCTTACTCCACAAGTGGGATTATGGGAACTTTAAATGTTTAACCACTTACTTGCTGTCCCTTTACAGACTTTGCATTAACATTTTCACTAGCAACTCTAACACGTTTGAATAATATCTAACATAAACAGTGATAAACTGACCGGCATATTTTGGCAATCATTGTTTTGTTGTTCCGTGCTCTTTGCTTTAACCTCACTTTCTCTAGTTGCAGATATTTATCAATAACTCGCTCTGGCACTGGAAATAACCTTAAAGAAATACGTTCATAAATCATCAGGCTGTCCACTTAAGAAAAAATTAAAAGTTCTCTGGTATTGCATTGGCTTGCCGTGATATATGCCATATATAAACGACATATCAATTACTGAACCAGCAAACATAAAACAATTTTATATATAATGATTTTTCTCTACATTAAATGTTGCTGTTAATATCAAACTGATCATGCCTGTAAACTGGTGCGAATTCTGCAAATATTATTTTCAGAATATATTATAATTGTAATCAAAAAATAGTGGGGGGAGGATAAAGCATGTCTTCTTTAGTTTGGTTATATTCATGCTAACGACAAGGGGGTTCGTTATATTCTTGTTCCATCTAGATATTAGGTGGTCCATAACAAAGTGTCTCATTGGTGGGCCGGAGTTCAAGGAATAGTTGGTGAAGCTCTTTAGAGTTTAGTAACAGAGTTATTAAACTTGTAAATTTGACACAGGTGTCACAGTTACGGATAGGTACTGACAACCTGTTCCATAATAAGCTATACCGTATACTATAGGGTAAATAGTGTATATGCATTGTTTCTTAGTCTATAAGACTAAAAGAGATAAGATAACACACAGGGGGGTACCACGCCATTGAGGTTGAGCCATGCCATCCGATCAATCGCATTCAATTTCGTATGAATATTCCTGCGTCCAGCATTATTGACCTCGCAATGTTACATGTTGAAAGTCTACCTTCCCATTTACGCGATGTCCAGGTTTGATAAGTGTGTGCTTGGGGCACATTGCCACCACGGTTTTACATATTCTCTCATCTGGCCGTCAGACAGTCCTATAAACTTATCTGATGTCTAAATAAAGAAGCTTGGATTAGATGACAGTGCACTGAAGACAAACGTTGACAAATTCTCACCGAAATTGTTGTTAACCTACATCCATCGATAGCCATTCAACACTTGAACTTGTAGATCTATAGAAGACTGTATTTATGGATACTAAATTTATGGAAGATATACCCATAGAAATGTCAAATAGACGAGTTTAAAAGTTTCTACCTGGTTAACGTTTGTTTTGTCTTCACAAGCCGATCTACCATCTACAGATGTGTTAAGAACAAGAAACCTCTTTGGGTTACAACGATTTACAAGAGTAGACTCGTAAACTCTGACGCTGGTAACAGATTCTCAGTTCATCTAGATATTCGGAAGACCAGTCCATTTATAGTAATCTTTAAACTGAAATTTCCATATGGTCTTACAAATTATGTATCTCTTATCCAGAGAGCTAACAGTTGCGAATCACTCCTCAGATAATACATACCAGTTGTTCGACTACATTTTTAAGTACTCTATAACATCAGCAATCAGTGTATGACGTGAACATTATTTCATTTTATTCCCCATCTTAGTACTCAATAAACGATCCATGGTTCATCCTATACAGCACACACAACATTGATGTCGCAACCTTGTATAGACCAATTGAGATTTTCGCACTTACTTCTTGTTCAATCGACGCGATTCCCGATATTTCGTTATACCAAATGGGTGGCAGTCTTGTCAATCGACTGCACTAATTGTGGTCAGTGTGAGTTATTAGTGGACGTGTAGAGTTGTGGTCTAGTTTGTTGTTACTGTGTTGCTAAAATATTAGACCTCATACCAAAATTATAAAATATGTGGCGAATTCATTGTGTAATCGATTAGATCTAACATGAAAATCAGATCAGTTTCTATACTGACTCATCGTATCGTAGTAATTAACTATATGGTACTAAGCACTTAAGAAGCACACATTTTAGCTTGAGAGGGAATAACACATTTAATGTGTAAATGTGTGGGTTATACAAGAATGATCACGCCTGCAACGCTGAAACAAGTTATGTTGATTTAATGAATGCGTGTTTAGACACCCACATTTACTGACCCTCTACTAATGTTATATGTTGAAAGTGAATCTTGTGAACGATTAAATCTTCAGCTTCGAGGACCACGTGGTTAGTAATCAATAACACTACATATTTGTACTTCTCGAAATCAGAGTGAATGGGATAGTCTCAAAAATGTAGGACTTATGGATATCAGCAGCCACCACACTGCCTGCCAGTGGGTTGGTTAATTATAATGTGAAGATAATGAGGTAATAAATCGAGTGATAAAGGATGATGGTTTCGAAACTTGCATGCATCTTTATAAGTTGACGGTGTGAAAGAAAATAGAGCTGAAAGAAAGAGAAGGAAAACAAAGAAGATAATAAGAGATAAGTGGAGCAATAACTTGTATGTTGTAATGATAACAGTCGTAGATTATAAGACATGGATAGAACACACACAATCGAAGTTGGAGATGACGATCCATGAATGAGTATATGTTTGCATGCCTAATAGTGTAAGATACAAACAGCTTATTTCCTCTGTAGTCCGTTTTCGTTATATTCATAGCTCGTGAATTAGCTTACAAACCATAGACAGAACATTTGGTAATACAAACCACAGAATAGATAGAACAAGAGAGCATAAAACTCTTGGTGCCGCTTGAAAAATTTTGAACATTATTGATATCTCACGCAGTTTCACCTCATGGCAGCCATACCGCTAAACTAAATCTCCTGTAAGTAGTCAAAGGTCTCTCTGAATAAATACAAGGACGAGCAATGAAATGAGTGGTAGGACTGAGGAAAAAAACATATGAGGATAAACTTCGCTACCTGAAGTTTTTCATGCCGAGTTACCCAATAATTAGTGGTTATACGACAGTAGCAAACAGAACGCTAGAATATTCGGTATTATTGTACCATAAATAAATTGATTATCTCTACACGAGTTCTCTTTCACTACATTTTAATGTATCTCCTACACATTTTTAAAATCTCATTTATTGTATAATGGCTACCGATATCAGAAAACCGATGTCTCTGGACAAATACACTTCCTCGAACTCTAGGTACTGAAACCGGTGGTTTCAACTTGTGGACGTATTCTAAATATTTAAAGACGAAACAATTAATAGTTACACACTAAAAGATAGTCAATGGTACACAAGAATAAATGTATTTGTGCTAAGCGACAGGAAGATGACAATAAATTATAGTGAATGCATGTCTCTTTAAAGAGTGTCCTTTTCTGCAAGCACCACGAAAGAAGTTCACTCAACATGTCAATATTCTTCTGACAGCTTGGCAAAGATGGCGTGAAGAAAAACATGTCTCATTGTGTTTTAAGATGGGAAAAGTCAGGAACGCAGAGAAGTGGAGACATTCCTCAAATGTATGCAACACGGTTATGGTGTACAGTCAATTTCAGAGGCCAATATACATCCGTGGAAGTGAACAACTGACGAAGAATTATATATAGCGCATTCCGAGATATTTACTATCAAGTGACAGGAGACGTACACTTAAAGTTGAAGAATGTAGGCATAACAAATAAAATGCAGGTGTGACTGAGTGCTCTGTGGCAGAAAAGCTAAATAACACAGGATATACGCCAGGTAGTAAAATTATCAAATTTTGTTGTCATTAAATAACTGTCAAATTTATAAAGACTTTTGACGTTGAAGAACAGTATTGTCCCTAAATATGATCATCAAATTCCAGATACTGCTCCATGACATGGCGAAGTGAGACCAACCAACTCGTCTAGCTCATGAAACCTGGTTATTAAAACATTGGGTATTGGATTGGAGTTTAAAAGTTTGAAGGTCGATTGATAGTATTTGAACTACTTCGAAAGTTAGGGTCATGCAGTTAACAGTAGTTATTTCTTCGGGTATGTTGATTCAGGGAAGAGATGTAATGTTCTACTGTAGGTCTTCTGGAAGTACTAAGGAGACATCAATATCTGCATGTGCCGTTACATAAGAAACTTTGCAGGCTTTTTGTGTTTACTGCTCAGTTGCGATTTGAATTTTATTTGTCCAAACGGAAAATCAATCTTTGCGACTGCGGAGGTCCCGTTTTTATTTGGTCCTCAAAAATCAGTAAACGTTCTCATTTCTTAAATATTGTGTTTTTGTCAGGTTATTAGTGATATTAAAGCCCATGCTTTATTCCTGACAATCCACTTGAATTCCAACGCATCGCGAGAATGTTTGAAATCCATTGGAAGAATCCAGGTATTTTAGATAATTTTGAATCTTTTCAATTTTATGCTATATTTGAGTACAGGCAAGTGAGTTTCTATAAGTAGATGAAAATTATTTGAGATAGTTTTCAACTATGTTTTCTCTAATGGTGTTTCTTCAGGCTTATGTTTCTTGTTCGAACTTCACTCGAGACGTATGTGCATCATGCAAAAATGCGATCAACTGTGTGAGAATGGAAATGCATTATCCTATAATATGACAAACGTGCAACGTAGTGATCAGTTAACAGAAAATGTTCATGTATTATGAAATATAAGGAAGAAAATTGTAATGTTCATATCCGTGTTCCATTCTCGAAGAATGTAATTCCACCGTTTCGCAGTCGATATGACTTGGAATCAATCAATAATACATTGGAAACTAGTACTATCTCGCAAGCGTTGTAGAGAAAATGAAATCAATCAATATAAAATCTATATAAAGTAGATCGAGATTGTTTGTTCCAGTGAATATTCATCTTTTTTTATGTCTGCTACCGATTCACGAAGAAATGTGTTATTCAGCCTTTCACTTTTCGTTTCACTTCAGGATTTCAAAATAGTGCTTGCGTCGTGATATTCTCAGGGCTTTTCATTAAGACGTCCACGTTTCTAAGAGTGTATATATTTCAAGCTTCATGATCATTTGTGATTCAATTAAGTACTTACTCGACATGCTGTGTATGCTTTGTTCATTCATTGTAGAAATATGTTCGTCAGATTTGTTCACATAATTTGTGTGGAAGATATAATGAGATTCTATACGGTGTCGGGTTCGGAATGGACTATCTGAGAAAAATCAGTCATAATTTCCTACTCAGAGGTATCGAAAACTATGAATATCGTGAAAGATCTGGAAAGTTTGGTAAACTGCCTAAAACAGGTAAGTTTGGTTTTACTTATTTGTTCGTTTTCAGGATTCATTGTCACGATTCAAATGAGTGAAATAGTCTTTAATTCAACTGTCTAGGGTTTTGTAAGCGTTTCATATGACCCGACCGTTGCTGCTACCTTGACGTGGTGGTCGGGCTTGCCTATCGTGATGAAGCAACCGAGCTATGCTGGCTGGAACAATCGTTCCTCGAGTTCCTACCATGCCAGACAGGTCGGTTGAAGAGCGGTGAGATTAAAAGCAGCAAACCCAAGGTCCGAAGGCGAAGTCGTACTGCTGACTGTACAGAGGTGTGACAGCAGTAAGGTGTTTCCTTCAGACAACCAGCATGACAGCGATGCTGCCTTCTCACAAGGAGGGGTGGGATTAGAAAAAGTCGGCCCTAAAAATGCACACCTCGCCTTATCCCACGGATTTCCGTCTCCGGCGGTAAGGTTTTTTTTTGAAGAACGGAGCTAACACAAAAACTACCCACAAAAAGGTCGTGTGTGACCGACCTCAAGCAGTTGTCCCTTGGGCACTGCGGTCACGCTCTCAGGTCATTAAGACCACTTCTAACCCAATTTCCTTTTCAGGTACCTCTAGAAGAATCCTTCCACGGTGTGGGCAACCGGAAAGTGATAACTGCCCTCATACCTCTAACAACACTCAAGACCACTGTATTCATAATCAATCTCCTTCTTCACTTCCTACTATTCCTTCTACCTTGACTTTCAACACTAAACTTCCTGTTCCGGTTTCCTCCTCAAGTGTCACCATGGCTAACGATTCTAGTGCGCGAAAGTCTGTCCCAGGTCTACTAAAACCTCGCTCCAAACTACACATTGGAGCCTTCAACGTACGTACCCTATGCCAAATCCGTCAACAGGCCTCCTTAGCTAAAACCCTAGAATCTCGTACCATTGATGTATGCTGTGTCTCCGAAACACGCATACAGGATCCCAGTGTGGTCATTCACTTGACCTCACCTCGCCAAAATGGACAGCCAACGAAATACACCCTCCGTGTATCTGGCGATCCGTTGGCTAGTTCTCGCGGACTTGCAGGTGTAGGCATAGCACTAAGTACAAGGGCAGAACAGGCACTACTGGAATGGATCCCCGTTAACAGTCGCCTGTGTGCTGTCCGGCTAAATGGCTCCGTAAGAACTCGGAAGGATAGGGACACACGTCGTTGCCTTTTCGTCGTTTCTGCCTACGCTCCCACTGACTGCAGCCATGATGAGGTGAAAGATGACTTTTACAGAAAGCTAAGCGCTCAGACATAGTAGTCGTAGCGGGTGACTTTAATGCCCAGGTAGGCAACTTAAATCAAACAGAAAGACATTTAGGTGGGTGTTTTAGTATTCCGGCTCAACGAACCGATAATGGTGATCGTCTGTTGCAACTATGCTCAGACAATCGTTTATTTTTAGCAAGCACTAATTTTAAGCATAAGGAAAGACATCGTCTAACATGGCGACCACCTACACCAAACCAACGATGGACTCAAATAGACCATATTGTCATCAGTCATCGTTGGAGAGGCTCAATAGAAGATTGTCGCTCGTATTGGAATACTTGTTTAGACTCTGATCACGCTTTAATACGAGCGCGCATTTGTCTGCGCCTTAATGGACGCAGGAAAATTACACTAAGAAGACCCATTAGGATTGAACTGGAGGACGAGAAAGCCAAATGCGAATTCCAGAAACAACTGAGTTCACATCTAGGCAGTTCTGTAAACGAGACTGACCCAGATGCTGCTTGGAAAGACATACGAACAGCTGTGGAAACAGCAGTAACATCTATTAGTCATTTAAACCATAGGGCTCCAAAAAACCAGTGGATTTCCTCTAAGTCTATTTCACTGATGGATTCGCGTAAACTCATCCCATCAGGCTCTGAACACGACGAAGAGCGTAAAGAAATTAGATCTAGGTTAACTAAAAGTCTAAGGAACGATCGTGAGCAGTGGTGGGCAACGAAAACAAAAGAGATGGAAAAGGCAGCGGCTGTAGGCAACACCAGGCAACTATTCAGACTAATAAAAGAAACCGTAATTAACAAGTCAAGTGTAAGTGAGACAATCTCCGAAAAAGACGGAACCCTTATCTGCTCTCAACCTAAACGTTTAGAACGATGGGCGGAACACTTTAAGGAGCAGTTTAGCTGGCCTTCAGCTACTGCACAACTACCCACTATTCCCAGAAAACCTGAATGGAACATTGAGGTAGGCCCCCCGACCCTACTTGAAGTTCAAAAGGCTATAAGTAATCTGAAACGAGGAAAAGCAGCTGGTCCAGATGGATTGGCTCCAGAGGTCTTTAAATATGGTGGTCCAATTTTAGCGATTAGGTTGACTAATATTCTGGCTAAAATCTGGGAGACGGATGTAATCCCATCCGACTGGTCACAATCACTTATAGTCCCAATATATAAAAAGGGGTCAAAATCATCCTGCGATAACCATAGAGGGATTAGTCTGACTAACATAGCATCTAAAATACTAGCCTCAATAATTATCGGGCGCCTAACTAAGACTCGTGAACTGCAAACACGAGAAAATCAGGCTGGCTTCAGACCTGGTCGTGGCTGTATCGACCACATATTCACCATTCGTCAAGTTTTAGAGCACAGACACGCTTATCGGCGTCCGACAATGGTAGTTTTTCTTGACTTGAAAGCAGCATTTGACTCTGTAGACCGAGAGGTTCTGTGGCAGTGTCTGTCATTGAAAGGTGTACCTCAGAAGTACATAAACCTTTTGAAGGCTCTTTACTCGAACACTACCAGTCGAGTGAGAGCTTATGGCGAACTGTCATATGATTTTACAACCTCAAGTGGTGTCCGTCAAGGTTGTCCACTATCCCCGTTTTTGTTTAACTTCATTATAGACCTGTTGCTGGAAATAACACTCTCTTCGACTGAATCTACAGGAATTGATCTCCTACCAGGGGGACCACTAAGCGACTTAGAATACGCAGATGACATAGTCCTGTTTGGTGAAGACGCTGGCAAAATGCAGAGTCTTCTGTTGGAACTCAGTAATAATGCCAGGATGTTTGGGATGCGTTTCTCCCCATCCAAATGTAAATTGTTACTCCAGGACTGGCCTGCGTCAACACCCGAACTAAGGATAGGGAGTGAAGTAGTCGAACGCGTCGACAACTTCACTTATCTTGGAAGTCTGATCAGCCCTAATGGGTTGGTGTCTGACGAAATCTCTGCACGGATTCAAAAAGCTCGTTTGGCTTTTGCCAACTTACGTCACCTATGGCGTAGACGAGATATCCGTCTATCAATTAAGGGACGAGTATACTGCGCATCAGTTCGTTCTGTTCTACTTTACGGCTGTGAAACATGGCCATTAAGAGTAAAAGATACTCGTAGGTTACTAGTATTTGACCACAGATGCCTTAGAAATATTGCTCGCATCTGCTGGGATCACCGGGTAAGTAATAGTGAGGTTAGGCGCAGGGTATTAGGGAACGATGGTAAATCAGTTGATGAGGTGATGAATCTTCATCGACTGAGATGGTTGGGCCATGTGTTACGTATGCCTGAACACCGATTATCACGACGCGCTATGATGACTAGTATTGGGGACGGTTGGAAGAGAGTTAGGGGCGGCCAAACCAAAACATGGCATCAGTGCTTGAAGTCACTAACTTCTAGTCTGAGCCATGTTGGCAGATGCAGACTACCTGGTTGGGGTCCGCGTGACTATCGTAACCAATGGTTGGAGACTCTGTGTGACATGGCTCAGAATCGATCACAATGGCGTAGGTGTATACACTCTTTATCTTCCCTTAAACCTTGAGACTAAAATTGCTTCATATCTCTCTTCCTTCCTGTACTATATCCCTATATACAACCTATAATTTATATACTACTACCAACACTAAATTAACTACTATTAATCCGGTGTTGATCTTGTTGTGCTAACGAGGTATGGCAACTTGGACCGATGCATATATGTGCCTGGTCCTACGTTGTAGCTGACTGACTGACTGACGTAAACTCATCCCATCAGGCTCTGAACATGACGAAGAGCGTAAACAAATCAGACCTAGGTTAACTAAAAGTCTAAGGAACGATCGTGAGCAGTGGTGGGCAACGAAAACAAAAGAGATGGAAAAGGCAGCGGCTGTAGGCAACACCAGGCAACTATTCAGACTAATAAAAGAAACCGTAATTAACAAGTCAAGTGTAAGTGAGACAATCTCCGAAAAAGACGGAACCCTTATCTGCTCTCAACCTAAACGTTTAGAACGATGGGCGGAACACTTTAAGGAACAGTTTAGCTGGCCTTCAGCTACTGCACAACTACCCACTATTCCCAGACAGTCTGAATGGAACATTGAGGTAGGCCCCCCGACCCTACTTGAAGTTCAAAAGGCTATAAGTAATCTGAAACGAGGAAAAGCAGCTGGTCCAGATGGATTGGCTCCAGAGGTCTTTAAATATGGTGGTCCAATTTTAGCGATTAGGTTGACTAATATTCTGGCTAAAATCTGGGAGACGGATGTAATCCCATCCGACTGGTCACAATCACTTATAGTCCCAATATATAAAAAGGGGTCAAAATCATCCTGCGATAACCATAGAGGGATTAGTCTGACTAACATAGCATCTAAAATACTAGCCTCAATAATTATCGGGCGCCTAACTAAGACTCGTGAACTGCAAACACGAGAAAATCAGGCTGGCTTCAGACCTGGTCGTGGCTGTATCGACCACATATTCACCATTCGTCAAGTTTTAGAGCACAGACACGCTTATCGGCGTCCGACAATGGTAGTTTTTCTTGACTTGAAAGCAGCATTTGACTCTGTAGACCGAGAGGTTCTGTGGCAGTGTCTGTCATTGAAAGGTGTACCTGAGAAGTACATAAACCTTTTGAAGGCTCTTTACTCGAACACTACCAGTCGAGTGAGAGCTTATGGCGAACTGTCATATGATTTTACAACCTCAAGTGGTGTCCGTCAAGGCTGTCCACTATCCCCATTTTTGTTTAACTTCATTATAGACCTGTTGCTGGAAATAACACTCTCTTCGACTGAATCTACAGGAATTGATCTCCTACCAGGGGGACCACTAAGCGACTTAGAATACGCAGATGACATAGTCCTGTTTGGTGAAGACGCTGGCAAAATGCAGAGTCTTCTGTTGGAACTCAGTAATAATGCCAGGATGTTTGGGATGCGTTTCTCCCCATCCAAATGTAAATTGTTACTCCAGGACTGGCCTGCGTCAACACCTGAACTAAGGATAGGGAGTGAAGTAGTCGAACGCGTGGACAACTTCACTGACTATTGGATGTGATTGGTACTTTTGTAATGTAATCACGTGATCTAAGTAGATTGATGTTTTGAAACATACTGTTCATTAACCGGATACTTCTAACTTTCACTCAGGAACACTTGTTTTATTAATGTTGTAGGTGGCGATATATTTGTCCATGCAAAGTGTAATGATCATGGCATGTTGTTTGATTTGGCAGATTCCATCATTCAGAATATGCCGCCTGGATGTATGGATAAATTTGAAGATATTTACGGTTGGATATATCATGATAGGCGTGATTTGAGTGAATTTGTTGATGGTATGTAATTCAGTATATTGTACTTTCATGTTGGTTATTGAATTGTGTAGATTACAATGTTCTGCTATTTAGTCCACTTTTCGGGTCATTAAGAGCACTCAAGAAGTACTTCTCTCTTGCAAATGAGTTTTGTTCGAAAGATGCGCAGTCGGATAGCCATAAATTTATCACAACTGCTTAGTGATTTCCAGTATCTTTCTCACAAATAAAAACATATTTGATTGGAAATACTTCGAAAATCAGTTGAGGTGATCTCCTTTTGTAATAAGCTTTTATGTTTCTTTCGGTTGATCGCGACTAAAAATATCAAAGTTGCCTATCTTGTTGAGATTGGTTGTTTGGTGTAAAATCAATGCATATTTAATGAAAAACTAGTAATATACCTATCAAGTTCATATCAGTTGTTTCTTGATTTCCATGGTGTGCTGTTAAAATCATTCATTGTCAAAACTTACGAGAAAAACGTTTTGGTTTGCATGAGTATTGAGTTTGATTATGAATGATTGGTGCTAGGTTTATGTAAAGTGTCATTAAGTTAGTGGGATATTTGCTAACTAGCTTTCATCTACTCGTATGTTGAAAAAGATTAGACCACGATGACCACTTATGTGATCAAGATACATTACTGGTGAAAATTTTGAGGTCAACGTCTCACATCATACGTATAATGAAAACTAGTTTCTATGCAATATAAGCTTAACATTTCAATATGTATCCTATTTTGTAATAAGGCACGGAGAACCCTAAGCGTATGGATGATCGAGCTGAGGTGGCAATCAACAAACGAACAGGTGGAAGTTACGCTGTTGTTCAGAAATGGGTTCACAATATGAGTTTGCTCTATAAGGCAGCTGGTAAGAGATGTTGTTTTGAATGAATAGTAAGCATCTATGGTTGATCAATTGAAATTTCTGTTTTCAGTTTAAGTTGAATGAACTATTCTATATTACTGAGAAACTCTTCAGACCGTATTTATTCTACTTTATAGCTAAAGTGCTTGGATTAACTATTGTCATTCTATATTAAGTTGATTTTCCTGATGAATAAGGTAGTTTAGATCCCCACAGAAAGCATCAGGGGACTTTGGATTCCAGATATATCTTAATGAAAACGTCAACTGGGATAACTAATCGTGAATTATCATCGATAGCTTTGTGATAAAAACAATGTAAATAAAATAGTTGTCACTCAATAAATAACTACTTCATCTTATTGGTCATAAAACCTGTGTTAGATGAAATGGAGTAGTAATGAAATGTGTAGTTTTAAACAAACACTTCCTCTCTTAATCAACTTCTGCAAATAATGCTTACTGTTCATCCATATGTGATTATGGCATTCTATGCATGATCCTTTATCGCCGGTTGATTATCTGATTTGGCAGTCATATGTGTATACACATCTATTCCAAATGTAATTATGGATCAGTGTTTATCTCATACTGATGTGTTCCGATTTCTGATGACAATTTTAGTTAGTTAGTTGCAACATGACTATTCAATCAGTTGCTGATATCCTAAAAAGACAGTGTATAACGCAACGCTCAAACGGGATGAATAACGACATGTTTTGTAAGGTTCAATGAGCCCAACCAGGTTGATCAAGATTCATTGCAACAAACTAACCTTCCGAGTTCACTTTGTTGTTTGTTGTTGTGTCGTTTATAAATGTAGCTTCTTGATTGTGTATACTGTAGATGGTACTCAAGCAAGAATCATAATAACCCTGTAAAATAATGTGAAACTGTGATTCACCAACTTTTCTAAGTGAGAAGAATGGTGAATATATCACCTTATGTGGGTGTAAGAAGAAGAAATTTCAGAGTGTATTCAATACTTTGTTTCTATTTCTCTTTAAATTCGATTAAACGAGAGATGATTGAATATAATCATTACAGATGTCTTGAGAGTCTATTTTTGCATATTTTGTTTTATAGATGGGGAAAAAGAACGATGGATTGGTCGAACTATAAAAGATAGCTATGAGTTGATAAGAAAACCGGATACATCACATGTTGCCAGAATGGTTGGATGTAAGCAATACTTCTAACATGTTTACATTAAGCTTGTATGTGAATATTCATTGGAGTGTTTCATTACGCAAATGCTTTTGTTGTAAAGTCAATACATACTTATAGTTAAACCCCAGATTGCTATTGAGAGATGTCTCATCCACATCTGAATTTCTTTAGAATTTCGTATTCACTAATCTGTCAAGGAGGGAGTACATTGAGTATCAGTTAACTTCTGCATTTCCCAGTGCTTTTCATTCAGCCGTCCACATATCTGAGACCAATTCGTTGACATATATCCCACATATATTATAATCTTAGTAATGTAACATTCTGGAATAAAGAATGTGGAAATTCGTTTTCTTTCGATCAGTCTGTATGAATTAACACTGAATTCCTACTGATCTTACTCAATGTTAGGATTAGTCAGCATTCTCTTCCACAATTGAATGTGATATATGTTGATAATTTTCACCGGTTTATGAATGATTTTCTTATTGAGCCTATTTTTAAGAAACCTACGTTTCATCCAATTCATTTGTATTCTTACATTAAAGATATAGTATGTTATTATATGGCATTCACATTCCATGTATTGAATAGAGTACAATTTGTTCTGACGTTCTATTATAATTGTTAATAACTGTTGTTTTCATCTCATTCTGGCAGCTGCGGAGTTTAAAGCTAAAAAGAAGTATAGAATTGTTCGACAAGCTCAACCATATGGAACTCTATCTGGAGGTGCTGGTCTATTATTCATAGCATACGCTGCAGATATAGACAATTTCAATTTCATGCTAGATCGAATGACTGGTCACAGTGGTGACAAGAAAAATGATAATATAATGGTATTCAGTCGATGTGTTACAGGAAATTATTGGTATTTTCCTGGTTTGCTTGAGTTTAACCTTTTAGTCCGTAATCTACCAAGAGGAATTCGATTGTAATTAAGTGGAATACTGATACAGCTATGTACATCATTTATCTTTCTAGTTCACTTCAAATGCTTTTCACCAAATATAATTTTATTATTCAGTTATTGTGTTGTTTACTTCAGCTGTACCACGTAGATAAGAGGAGGTGAGAGTGGTATCTAGAGATAACCTTACTTGTCTTGTTAAGGATTCTGGTGGTTGGAGTTGGTGTCGAATGTTCAAGTTCCGAGATCTCTGTGTCACTGTTCGAAGTGCTAGCTTGATTTGCTTAGTGGGTTATAATCGCTCTATTTGTGATCATTTGTTTCATTGCAATAGAAAATTGTGAATGTAAACAAATCAATGAACTCCTCCTGAGTAGCATCGTTTTCATCACCTTTATGTTTGACGTTTGAATTACATGTGGTTTGAGGAATACAGCTACAACTGAATGTCTGTACTGACGCATATGTTAGGAGACTTTGCAAAGAGTATGGTTAATGCACCCATGACTGCGTTTTAAAGCAGTTTGATATCCTCTAGTTTGCTGTTGTAGGGTGACAAGTAGAAAGTAAACGATTATTGAAGTAAGGATTTTAGAAATATTTGTCGATCAAGCGTCATTCGTTTTTGCTCTCGAGATAAGGGTCTGTTTCTTTTCGCTATAAATTGTTCGATGCTCGAATTCTGACAATAATGGTTGCACTGGCGTTCTGTGTGATTACAGCGACATTTCTCACTTCTTGAAGACAAATCCTGGATGCATAGTCCTAATGTATATTATGTTGTGTTTTTGACCAAGATCGCTAATTGAGAATCCTGTATTCACAGGTTGGTTGGTGTTAGTTGAATATGTAAAATCGCTGTACAGATACATACTATTCAGATTTGCCAAGTTTCCATACCCCAACGACATGAAGTTCTCATTTATCTGTTGTCCGTGCGGTTGTCCTCAACGCAAATGTACCTAACGTTTACATTCGTCTGAAGGAGGCTATTCTTAGACATTTCCTCCCTTCAAGGGAAGAACGTTTGAGGAATTTATTAGCTGGTCATCTCATGGCTGATGCTAAACCGAAGCATCACCTCACGCGCCTGAAATCTCTTCCAGGATCTACGACTGCAAATGCCGAAGTCCTTAAGGAATTATAGCTCAAATCTCGACCAGCAATTATACAATCAAATATTACGGCTCTGCTTGGGGGTACACCATTCACCCATGTGGTCCTTATAGCAGATAAGATGTTGCCAAGGACTAGCAACCAAGACAACTATATAGTTGCCTCGACATCACGTTCGAACATCGATCTCGACGCCAGTCGACTTACGGCTCAAGGTTAATAGGGATAAATTTATCCACAGCCGTCTCTTTTTTCGAGACCGATTCAATATACCAGAACTCTTCGTTCCCCGAGCCAGGTCACGCCTCCGTAAAGCCGTAACAACTCGCCCTAAGCAGGCATCTTCCAAGCTACACCAGAAGGCGGCTCCGGAAGAGAGTTCTGGTTCCACCATACTTTCGGGTCCGGTGCCAGCCATTGTCGAGCCCCTTGCTCCTACAAGACGGGAAACTCCTGAGCCGGCGAGTAAATCCAGCCGTACTGGCCGGCCCTTCACCTCAGATTTGTCGTTTATTTTACGTGCACGATTATCGCACCAACGCTAGGTACTTAGTGGATACAGGTGCAAGCACTAAACGTAGCTACTCGGTTTGATAGCTACCCCATCCCCCACAAACCATGACATCACGGCGTCACTCAAGGGCATGACTAATTTTTCTAGGATCGATCTGGTACGAGTATATCATGAAATCCCAGTCGCTCTTGAAGACATCGAGAAGACCTCTATTACGACTCCTTTCGGTCTGTTTGAGTTCTTACGAATGCAATTTGGATTACGGAGTGCTGCCCAAACTTCCCAAAGTTTTATCGATAGCATAGTACGAGACTTAGATTTTGTTGATGTCTATATTAGTGGTCTGCTAATCGCATCATCAAACGTAGATGAACATTATCAGCACCTAACACTATTATTCCAGCGCCTTTCGGATAATAATCAACTCGGACAAATGTGAACTTGGCAAACCGGAAATAAAATTATTAGGTCACGTTATTAAGCAAGAGGGTATTCTACCTTGTGAGGATAAAGTACGTGAAATAATGGAGTACACTGTACCGTCCACACTCAAGGAACTGAAGGCGTTTCTCGGTTTAGTAAACTTGTACTGACGTCTCATCCTACACGTGATAGAACGGTTGCGACCATTAACCGACTTACTTCGCAGTAACCCATGCAAATTAGGGTTGAACGATGACGCGCGTACTGCATTTTGAGAGGTCAAAACGTCTCTAGCTCAAACCAAACTTCTAGCCCATACTGTCCCATCCGCCACGTTTGGTATAGCGGCTGATGCATCGGATTTCGCCATAGGAGCCTCCATGCAACAGAACATCTCCGGAAGTTGGCAACCTCTCTAGTTTTTCTCACGACGCGTCACTCCCACGGAGACGAGATATAGCGCTTTCGGTCGAGAACTCCTAGCAGCCTACTGTGCCATCAAACATTTCCGTCGCACAGTAGAAGGTCGCGGTTTCATCTTATTCACCGATCATAAGCCTTTAATGTATGCTCTGCATACAAAGTTCGACCGCTACTCACCACTATATCTCTCAATTCACGACAGACCTTCTTCACATCAAAGATGAGTCGAACTACATTGCCGATGCTCTATCACGTATCTAGGTTAATGCAGTTACTTTACCGGTGCTCAATCTCCCTGCTATGGCTAGCGCCCAAGCAAGTGATTTTTCATGTACAGAAGCCCAACATTCTACATCCCTTCAGAGCCAGGAAGTACCCCAGGTACTTGCTCAGGTAATATCCTATGTGATACTTCTACTGATCTTCCCCGACCCATCGTACCCTCTGCTTACCGTCACCTCGTCTTCAATGCGCTTCATGGTCCATCTCATCCAGGTATCACAGCCACACTACGCCTCATCGCTGCACGATACATCTGGCTGTCCATCAATAAAGATGTCCATATGTGGGTAAAGCAATGCTTACAATGTCGACGATCGAAAGTGCACAGGCACGTAGCTGCCCCTATCGGCACTTCCGCTACGCCTGATGCTCGCTTCGATCACGTTCATATAGACATTGTAGGACCATTGCCATTATCGCACGGGTATGATCACACACTCACGTGCATCGATCGCTTCACAAGATAGTACGAAGCTATTCTTATCACGTCTATTACGGCGGAGACAGTTGCTCACCGCTACGTTGTCCCTCAACTGTCACGACTGACCTAGGACAACAACTCGAGTCCAAATTATTCTCCTCGCTGATCCGGTTGCTTGGTACGGGACACATACGCACTACCGCCTACCACCCAGCATCAAATGGTTTAGTTGAAAGGTTTCATCACCAACCTACAAGTGCTCTTCGAGCACACGAAAGCAACAATTGGTATGAAAAATTAATGCTCGTCCTCTTAGGTATCAGGACGAGCTCAAAGGCAAATATTCAATGTTCCGTCGCTGAACTTGTATACGGCATGACATTGAGTCTGTCTAGGAAATTTTTCATACCACAGAGAAGTAACAATTTTGGTAAGTCAGACTACGTCCAATGGTTGTCTGAATTTATGCAAACACTGCCTCCAGTATCAAATCGTATACAACATCGACAGGTCGTTCTAACTCGAGAGTTATCTAGCTGTTCACATGTTTTCATACGAATAGGTTGGGTACGCAAATCTTTGCAACAGCCTTATGAAGGACCTTTTCATGTGATTTCCCGTCACGAAAAGACCTTCAAGGTTGACCGACATGGCCGCGTTGAGATAATCACCATTGATCGTCTCAAGCCAGAACACGTCGATGACAGTACCTTACCCGATAAGCTGAGACTAGATGCTAGACTCATCAAATCTTCTAGCGGGATCTATAAATTTACTTCGGATCCCACGCTAGATACTCCTGAGTCTCATTCTCCCGTCCCAGTCAACAGCACGTGTCATCTTCACCGTCTACGGACGAGACTTCAGTCTCACGCCCAGATCAGCAGATCACGCCGCCCTTGACCTCGGATGAGATTTTAGTCTCACGAGGTAGGAACGAGACTGCTGTCTCACGTTCAGGTCACCGAGTACGCTTTCACGACTAACCTCTCAACCAACAACGGATACGGTATAGGACTCTTTCCCCATACTACATGCATGCTACACTTTTCTCCTTTTCTTTGATTTTTTTATCCTACGTCCACGCCTTCGATCATCGCCCCGTCTGTAAAGTCAACCTTCGCGAGAGCTGGCCTGATCATCCACGCTCTTGTCAATGCACTCAGTCGACGTTTTATGGTTCATCCTGTACAGCACATATAACAGTGATGTCACAACCTTATATAGACCAATTGAGATTTTCGCATTCACTTTTTGTTGAATCGGCGCGATTCTCGATATTTCGTTATACCCAATGGGTGTCAGTCTGATCAGTCTACAGCACCAATTCTAGTAATGTGAGAGTTATTAGTGGATGTGTAGAGTTGTGGTCTAGTTTGTTGTTAGTGCTACTAAAATATTAGACCTCATACCAAAATTATAGAACATGTAATGACGTCATTGTGTAATCGATAAGATCTAACGTGAAAGTCAGATCAGTTTCTATACTGACTCATCGTATCGTAACAATTAACTATATGGTACTAAGCACTTATGTAGTACACATTTTGGCTTGACAGGGAATAACATATTTAATGTGGAAATGTATGAGTCACACAAGAATGAACAAGCCTGCAACGCTGAATATAAATATATGATACAAGATTTTTACTGATGTACTAAAGAAGTCGTTTAATGAAGTTATTAATGCTGAATGTAGCAGTATTTATAATATGCGCATGAGTAAGTATGTGTATATAAATCTGATATACGAAAAAATGAAGCTATGGTCGTTGATAAAACTTGACAATCAAGTAGATATTATAAAAAAGCGTGCATACGTAGACTTAGAATATTGATTTCTGGACTCAGTTGCTCAGTCGACCCTAGAAGGTACTGTGTTCGAGCAAGAGTGTAAAAATCAAAAATCTATCAGCTATATAAAACAAAAGTAATACTGTCATGACAAAGACAATTTGTATCAGTTTCGTAAATTAATCGACAAACGATGTTACAACTTTTGAATATTTGAAAAGTCTTGTTTAAATGAAAGTTTATGTGGTTGTAATTACCTTCAAAAGTCATTATGAGTCCGTCGAAACATTAAATTTCTATAATTTCTATCCCGAACGGGATTCAGTTATCATTTTTCTATACTTGAACAAATGACCATTTTTGTGTCAGCACTTATCACCTTCTTCCTTTCCATCCACACGAAGAAATGCATAGGAAGACA
Source organism: Schistosoma mansoni (assembly GCF_000237925.1). Lineage (NCBI taxonomy): Eukaryota > Metazoa > Platyhelminthes > Trematoda > Strigeidida > Schistosomatidae > Schistosoma > Schistosoma mansoni. Next base: position 461,599 of record NW_017386047.1, read on the forward strand.
ATGAGTGTAGCGGTAGCCTCTGCATCAGTAGACCTCAGCATATTCAACGGAAAAAGCATGATCGTTATATATAACATGGAGAACGCCGACCCGATCTAACATGACGGAAAAACTCTGGAAGATTTGTAATCTTTCACGTACCTGGTAAGCATTATTGGTGAACAAGGAAGATATGGTTCAGACGTAAAGGTGAGGATTGACAAGGCAAAGACAGCATTCCTGCAATTGAAGAACACATACAACTCAAACAACTGTCAGCCAATATCAAAATCACAATCTCAATATCAATGTGAAGTTAGTCCTACTGTGCGGAGCTGAGACTTAGAGAACTACCACAACCTTCATCAAACAGTTGTCTACTCAACATACTCAATGTCTGCTGACCGGATACCATCATTAACAGTTTATTGTGCAAGAGAACAAACCAACTTACATCTGAGGAAATCATTATACCTCATCACGAAGCGAGCGCTAACTTAAAATACTGAAGGGAAACAGAGAGGTGAAAGACTAATTAACATACTGCGTTGAGAAATGGAAACAGTTGGAAAGGATTGTCCACGACGGAGTAGGATGAGGAATGCTGATGGGCTACCCATGCGTAAGTAAGTAAACTTAACCCTTTCATACACTAAATAGTACATTGCTATAATAATTTACGACTCTACTGAGTGATTCGGATCACAACTTTGATGACAGGTAGTTATTTCACTCGTCACTTTTACTTTTATGATAACAATCCAATGTTTAGAAGCCTAATACTTAACGTGATTATTTAAGTAATTTTGCAGCTTTGAAATATAGGTGATATTGAAATTTCGAGGCAATGCGCACAGTATGCACATATGCCAATTAGAAACTGACCAGTTACAGTCGTAACACATCGATGGGAAGATTCAAACAAACAATACTAAATGAATTTATATACTTATCAAGTTCTTATCAGTGGTCTCTTGACTTTCATGATATGCCGTCAAAAATATTCATTGTCAAAACGTTTCGGTTTTCATGAATATTCAGTTTGATTATGAATGATTGATGCTACGTTTCTGTAAAGTGCCATTAGGCTAGTGGAACATTTGCTAACTAGCTTTTATCCACTCACATGTTGAAATCATTTAGGTCACAAAGACCACTTCTGAGGTCAACGTCTCACATGATACATATAATGAAAATTATTTTCGCTATAATATAATCTGGAAGCATAAACCTATTGCAGTAGATCGTTTGGGTATACTCAAGGATCGATAGCAACTTAAGTACGTAGCGTTTCTTAGTTAACCAGGCAGTAATTGATATACTACGGAAGCACTTAGATTAGCGTGAGTGTGGAGGGCTGGTAAAGAGAAGAAGAAAAGGAAAGGTTAGTCAGCAACTTAGCGAGTTCACACAACGCAATGACATTTATTAAGGACAGTGATAGACAACAGCCATCAATAACACAATTCTCAGATTAAGACTATCTTGGGATCGAAATTAGGAAAAGATATTTCAACCCCTTATATTTTGAAATTCTATTTATTTGTAATACCCCTCATGAAATATCTTTTTAATGTATTGACAAAAGGAAAATATCGGTCTTTCAAACAGGACAGATGAGTTCAATCTAAACTGCCGTCGACAGTGTTTTTTACGCTGTTCAATTAAATGGGAAATCAGTAGATGAGAATCAATTCACTTAGTATTGTTTGTTTGAATCTTCCCATCGATGTGTTAGGACTGCAACTGGTCAGTCTCTAATTGGCATATGTGCATACTGTGCGTATTGCCTCGATATAGCCTTGATTCACAAGCCGAGTGGATGACGCGATGGCGTTTGAAGCGAGGGTACTGGGTTGAAGTCCCAGAGTGAACATCAACTCTGAGATGCAGGTACATCCAGCTGACGAGTCCCAAATAGGACGAAACGCGTGTCCTGGATTCCACTGCTAGCCAATATCCATCTTTGCTTATCATAGTAGATGAGAATGTTTAGAGTTCATAATGTTTCCTCATTGCCATCTTTCCATTTGCTTTCAATGATACCAACTCTTATGAAACAAACAAAGAATTATACCGAGGACTTTCAGACCTCTTTCATATAACTATTCACTCAGAAAAACAAGAGCAAATATGAGCCGACGACCTAGAATGCTCACACACAATATAAATAAATTTATTAGGGAAAGCAATAAACAACAGTAACACAAGCCTCAGATTAAGGCAATCTTGGAATGGAATTTTGGAGCAGATATGCCAATCCTCACATTTTCTAATCCCATTTATTTCTTATTTTCCTCGTGGAATATCTTTTTTTGCTAATTGATATACTTACATACTTACGCCTGTTACTTCCAATGGAACATAGGCCACCGACCAGCATTCTCCAACCCACTCTGTCCTGGGCCTTCCTTTCTAGTTCTATCCAATTTTTGTTCCTTCTTCTCATGTCTATCTCCATTTCTCGGCGTAATGTGTTCTTTGGTCTTCCACTTCTCCTTTGGCCTTGAGGATTCCATGTGAGGGCTTGCCCTGTGACGCAATTGGGTGATTTCCTCAATCTGTGTCCAATCCACTTCCAGCGCTTCTTCCTCTGCTGGAATCTGGTTTGTTGTCTCCCACAGTAGCTTGTTGCTAATAGTGTCTGGACAACGGATCCAAAATATTTTTAGCAGACAACTATTAGTAAACACTTGCATCTTCTGGATGATGGCTTTCATAGTTTTCCACGTCTCCGTCCCATACAGTAGAACTATCTTGACATTCGTATTGAAAATTCTGATCTTGGTGTTGGTTGAGATAATTGATATAACGGGATGCAAAGTCAAAATTAGATTGATTTACACATTCAGATATATGTTCAACATTAATTTCGTTTTAATTCAATGCAAGGGGTTACGCAGTGTAGTGTTGGTTCTGTTGTTGCGTATGACATTTTATTGTGTATAACATACGATATTCTTGTATTATTGTACCTTAATTGAACGAAAGAAGACAACAATCCCTAACTCTGTTACCATGTTTTCGTATCTTTGATGAATAGTAAAATTAATCCATATCAATAATCTCCGACCGGAACAACAGAGGTTTGAATTTTTTGACTGATATGTGTCTTTACTGTAAACACTCATTCGCATACATATATTCTTTACAAGAATACGCGACGTCCAAGAGATTATTCAATGTGACTGGGTTCCTGGAGGAGAATCAGTTATTGTCTCCTTATGCTTGTTTGTATGCTCCGAAACAACTTATAGATTATGTGGGTAGTATGTAGTCAATTTGTTTGATTACACTGGATGTATTCTTCATATATAATTTGACATTAAACAGTAGTCTTCTGCAAATTTCCGACCGACAGCTAAAGGTAAATACTGGATTATGCTTTGAAATAAGTAGGCTCACAATTTGGCGATTTCATCTCGCTCCTAAGTGAGGCATAAGAGATGTTTGCCAACCAACTAAAGGACAGTTATGGTGTACAAAAGTTCACTGCGTTCTATTTTGTGGTCGTGAAACATAGCTCTTATATATAGGGTATATTTGCAAGAAACAGGTCATATATGTTTCCCAAACATTGGTCCTATAAGTTGAGACCATCGAATTGGTGATTCCATGGTTAGTATGGCAAGACAATCGACAGGAGTGTGAATGTTTGTCGACTGACATTATCAGGATGTGTTACGTAACCTCATGCACCGAATACTTTTGCGAGCAATGATGGTTGATATACAAGTAGGTTGAATGGAAACTGAGGATGATAGAATCATGAGATGGAATCAGTCCGTGAAGATGCTGACTGCTGAACTGAGCCATGTGTGTATGTGATGACTTGCTAGTTGGGCTCTGCTTGATTATCATAACCATTCGTTAGAGGCTTAGGTGAAATACCGCAGATTCATTATGAATGGCACAAATTCACCCACTCTTTGTCTCTCTGAGATACTACTTCACCATGTTACTATCGCAAATGTTTTACTCAGATCGTCTGTTTGATGGCTAATATTTCGTATCATTACTTACAATGTTACCTCTTATACAACTCTTGAACTTAACTTGGCAACTTCATATCGTTGGGGTATGGAAACTTGGCAAATCTGAATAGTATGTATCTGTACAGCGATTTTACATATTCAACTAACACCAACCAACCTGTGAATACAGGATTCTCAATTAGCGATCTTGGTCAAAAACACAACATAATATACATTAGGACTATGCATCCAGGATTTGTCTTCAAGAAGTGAGAAATGTCGCTGTAATCACACAGAACGCCAGTGCAACCATTATTGTCAGAATTCGAGCATCGAACAATTTATAGCGAAAAGAAACAGACCCTTATCTCGAGAGCAAAAACGAATGACGCTTGATCGACAAATATTTCTAAAATCCTTACTTCAATAATCGTTTACTTTCTACTTGTCACCCTACAACAGCAAACTAGAGGATATCAAACTGCTTTAAAACGCAGTCATGGGTGCATTAACCATACTCTTTGCAAAGTCTCCTACCATATGCGTCAGTACAGACGTTCAGTTGTAGCTGTATTCCTCAAACCACATGTAATTCAAACGTCAAACATAAAGGTGATGAAAACGATGCTAATCAGGAGGAGTTCATTGATTTGTTTACATTCACAATTTTCTATTGCAATGAAACAAATGATCACAAATAGAGCGATTATAACCCACTAAGCAAATCAAGCTAGCACTTCGATAAGTGGACCGAGAAATTATGATTTTCAGTTTTTTTCTTTCATCACACATGGAGCTCAAACTTAGTATGCGAATTTTTGACATATGATTCAATTGAATACGTTTTGTATGAAGGTACATCCAAGTGAAGAGTCCCAGAGATGACGAAACGTGCCTTCTTGATTCTACTACTACATGCATTTAGTTGATTCCATATTCAAAGATGATGAAGATATTTTTCTTTAATCATCATTCTCGATCGTTAATTATCTTATCAAATATCATATTGATTTTTACTGACCAATTCTTAGTAATGCCTAGCGATTCACATGATTTTATTACGGACAGTTTGCATTTTCGTTGGAGACAATGATCATCATGAGGTCACGATACCTAACAACCTGTTTAATCCTATCTTGGCAGCTTGAGAATATCGAATCCTATTTTAGAAGATTAGTGATTTGTCCCCATCAGATATTACACAAACAATAATGGCGATAACAACAGTTTCGAGTCCAGTTGGTTTTAGATATTTTCATATATGAATGTTCTTAACAAGTATAATTGTCCTTATTCACCATTTCACATACTTGATTCTAACCAGTATTCTCGGTATCTCATTCCAGCATTTAAGCTCTAGTCAGTATCCAACTGTGTTTATTGTTTAACTTCAATCGATTCATGATTGTATGTGCTCATTGAACATTCCACATCCTTGATTCCCACCAGTATTCTCGGTCTCTTAATCCATCACCTAAGCTCTAGATCACTGAGTCGGTATCCAACGGTGTTAATTGTTTAACTTCAATTGGTCCATGATCATATTTTCTACTTTAAAAAGTGATTGACCTTTTATTTTTTTCATTTATGAGTTTACTCTATATGTATACGTGATCAGATTGTGCTATATGAATCATTTTAATAAAAAAATCACATACTACTGGTAACCATCACTTGATTACACGATTTTAATTGCTTGTTACCAATCGCATTCTGTTCATAAAAGTAGGTCACTTCAACCATTCAAAGATTTCGCAAAATTCCTTCCTTCCATAATTTTCCACAGAGTAAACTGATTAAAATAAAAATCATCTTGATTGGCCCGATTCAATCCTCTAGTTTCCCTAGATCACAGTTATCTATATACCTTATTGCTCTCATGAATATATACCTAACCACTGCTATCCAAGAGGTGTCTTGGTCGGTCATTCTCAATGGATTTAGACATTTTAGTCAAGGTTCACATGATGGCTTAGAATCGAACAATAAATGACTGACTAAGAGAAAGAATTGAAGATAAAATCTCTCCAAATAATCATAGGCATGTATTACGACCAATAGATTTCCTTTGTAGAACCGATAAAATGTCACTGAGCCCTAGACAAATCATCCTACAGTTGAGTGATTCATCATGGAACAGTTCATCGATCTTCGTCAACGCCAATGACATCCAACGCGTATCAGACGATCGTATTTCATGGACTGGCCATTGCGGTGGTGGTCGCAATTTCAGTCGTATTTATTTCTAATTGTCAAATACCTATAATGATAATGGCTAGTTAATAACGACGGACGTTTCGAACAGCTAGCTCAATAGGCAGAACAAGCCCCCGAATGCCCTGGTACGGCCGAGAGTGGGGAGAGTCCACTCTCCCTCTCGAAATACTCTCACATGGCCACGCCTATATAGCCTCTGACAGGGAAGTCCTACTCACTGCCTTCTCTTGAAGAGGGTGTTGTTTACGAAATTGAGAGGACGAAAAGTGAATATCTGGCGCTTTAACCGGGTTGGTGGACACAGCGAGTCCACCTAGGGGAGTTGGGAAACCCCCATTCCAAATCAATGGTGCACATGGGCTGACTCCAGTTTCCTGAGGGAACCATTGGCGTATGAATCAATCGTTGGTCACCGACTACCATGTGAATGCATTTCCTTACGATGCTCCACTGCCTTGTGGATCAGACCTTCAGGTTAAAGGCTCCGGATGTGGCTCCCTAAGAAAACCACCTGCTTCAGTTTGGGCACCTGAGCAGTAACACAGCCCTCACACAAATCGAATGAGATTTGTATTTCGCATATGTATCTGGTGCCCATTTTGTACCAATATTTAAGTGTTTAAATAAATGAAGGCAGAACATTTTGAAGGCTAGTCATTAGCTACTAAATAATAGTAAGTAGTATAACATTTTATACAACAATGTTATGCAAATGTAATTAGTTATTGTGAATAATTTATAGCTACAAATCTTGATTATTAACCATACTTTTTTCATGCATGAAAATATCATCATCCCTTATTGAATGTTTTTTCAATCCATTAACAAACATTTGCTAGAAAGGTCAATTAGTTGAACGAAGATCAACAACTGAAGATATTCCCAAGCCTCAAACATTAACAAATTTCGATGTGTTTGAATAATCAATAAACAGTTGTACGTTTTACTAAGACATAATACAAGAACAAGAAGTTACAATCCTGTAATTTGAAGGTGAACATGACCAGTATAATCAGACGTCATATTGGCTCAATACACTTAGCATAATCCGATCACTGATATATCGCGTCAGTAAGTTGATTTGTGGTGATTGTCGTATTATCACAGTTGAACAAACGATCATGGATCGATTGAAGTTAAACAATTAACACCGTCGGATACCGACTCATTGGTCTAGAGCTTAAGTGCTGGAATGAGAGACCGAGAACACTGGTGGGAATCAAGTATGTGGAATGGTGAATAAGGACAATTATACTTGGTAAGAACACTCACATATGCAAATATCTAAAGCCAATTAGAGTCAAAACTGTTGCTATTGCCATTAATTTTTGTGCAATATCTGATGGGGAAAAATCATAAATCTTCTAAAATAGGATTCGATATTCGCAAGCTGCTAAGAAAAGATTAAACAGGTTGTGGGGTATCATAACTTCATGATGATCAGTGATTCCAACGATTTGTGTTAGGACTAAACTTAAGTATGTGTTTAGGTGTATGTTCAGAAGTATATAGCTTGCTGTCAGCTATTAGAAGGTTACTTCTAAGACGTATGTACTTCAACGGGTAAAGGTTCAGTGATTGGAGGCGTTCTTCATAGAGCTTGAATTTGAGTCACCGGAATGATTTCGTGACTCACCGTCAGATACGTTCCACAGTGTTCTTCTCCCTTTGGAGTGAGCAAGGAGATACTATGTTTCTGTACTTTAAACGGCGATGAAGAAAACCGTTGAAGATTACGTAGAAAGTTCTTCCATCAAAGTGGCCAAAAGTGATCTTCAATTTTACCACAGCAAGGTTTGCTTGAAAGACATTTTTGTCGCCGTCTGAGTAAAACTTCAAATCGTAGGTCACCAATACTCCTAGATATTTTTCAACTTGAGATACATCGAGAAGGGAGTTGCCTAATTTGTAGTTGTGGTCTGCACCATGTCCAGATAGACTACTTTACACTTTGAAGTAATAATGGGTAAGTCCGTTGTCATCTGCACAACTTTGAATTGCCTCCTGAAGTGCCAGGTTTTCCACTTACTCACATATCTCTCTCCAAAATTTCAGATAATCAGCAAAAAGCAATAAATCTGACGATACCTGTTGTGAAAGATCGTTAATATAAATCAAGAGAAGAAGAGGTCCTAGTACCGAAACCTGAAGGACCTCACTAGGACATTCCATAGCCTGAGGGAAAGTGAGGTTAACCTTGGCTTTAAAATGTCGATTTCTCAGATATAAAGTGAGCCAATCAATCAAAGGTGATTTGATACCCAGTCATTTGAACCTATTGTTAAGACATATATGGATGACCCTATCAAAAGCTTTTGAGAAATCAAGGTAAATGACGTCAACCTTCCCCTCGCGATAAGGATGGTTGTTCGTCTGTCCACCGCAGTCAGCAGGTTGGTTATACAAGAAGGACCCTTTCTGAAACCGTGCTGTTGGGGTGAAAGGAATTTTAAGGATAATAAATATTTGTGCTTACCGTCGCATATCAGGGATACGGTGTTTGTTCTTTGATATGCAGTTTTACGGAGGATGCCTCGAACAGAGTGATGTTGATATTCTGGTATGCTCGTTTTGAGTTTAACTTGGCGTACTTAATAAGTTGTAAGCCATTATTAGGTCACTTCCTATTCTGCTGTAGCCCAACAAGAATAATCCTAGGTCCAAAGGTATTTAGTTTTAGCCCCATCACTTCTCATGTAGTTTGATCTGGCGCTTAAACATTCCATAATTAACAGCCAGATATCACTCTCTAAGAGGAAAATTTGTAGCAAATTTTCATATAGGGTACTAGTGCTGTGTTAAATGACGTAAACTATCTATGATGTGACATTACGAAATAGCGTATAACTTCATATTTACTGTCCATTGCTCTGTTATCGTAAGAACATCTTGGAGTTCGATTGATTCCTTTTAGATTCTTATGGATCTCCAGATTTTCACACCATCTGCATAGATGAGTGATGTCAAGCTAATTTTATCTAACAGGCTATTAATAAATATCAAGGACAGGAATAGACTTGAGACTGCATCACTCGAAACTTCTGATGTTAAATCATTTCGAACTCGCATGCATCCCATTTACCTTAGCACGAATTGTCCTGTTCTCTAAATAGTTATGGAACCAAGGTTTGGGTGTTTCAGTAAAACCAGTCTTTTCAATTTTCGTTATGCGAAATATAAACTGTACTGTATCAATGGCATTGGCGAAGAGGATGAATATTAGTTACCGACCAGCAAGCATTAATGGTGAGAACAATGATTTCATCCCACTCATGGATATAGAGCAGAACATTTTGTTTGTTTCACACTCATTATGATTGAGGATTAGACAACCAATCATTAATACTGAGGATATTCTTCTACGCTTACTATCCATACTCGTGTTCCAATTTTATGCTGGACTCGCTATTCTGTCAAGATAACCTATAACATGCTAAATCAGACTATTAAATTATGACCTATCGGCATGCATCACTACAAGACTAGAGACTACTTTCATAGTTGAAATCATGAGTCAATTGAAGCTAGACCACCATAAAAAAACCTGGAAGCACTAGACGGCCGTTTCGTCTTATTATGGGACTCCTCAACAGTGCGCATCCACGATCCCGCACTCGTGAGATTCGAACCCAGAACATACCAGTCTCGCGCCAGAACACTTAAACCGAGAGAGACTACTGTTATAATGCATAAATAAATGGTTCGAAGTACAATCACAAAAACTAAACAGAGACTCAAAGCTTCCTTCATTAAAATTATCTAAAGTTTTTTTCTAGAAATGAAACAACATTCGAGCCTGTTGTGGACCTGTCCACTATGGAGCATACTGACACAGTGAATAAAATGTACAGTTCAGCAAAATTAACATCTTAAAATCATGCTGTAATGATTAATAAATAAACACTATAACGACTGTCATTTCTGGTTACGATCCTTCCGGTTGACCTGACAAAATGGAGTATATCTTCAGTCTTCACCCCCGATTAATTCTTATGTGTTCAATATCATGTTAAACAACAATACGAAGTGCTATAAATGATAGTCCCAGATAACTTGATACGATTGTGATGAATATTGTTACAATAATTCCAACCTAGTCGATGGTGATTCCATAGTCATTCGACTTTGTAGTACCGCTGAAATTGCAATTTTTAATATGCTTCATAATATGGATATGAATGATACACCTATATTTGTTCAACAGAATAATTTAAGTCTAATTCATGCAATATTGGTTGTTTGAATCTCCTCATTGACGTTTAGGATTGTAACTAACCAGTATCTTATTGGTATACGTGCGTCCTGTGCGGATCACCTCGATATTACTTTAAGCCACAAGCCTCATAAACAGAGATGGATGGCTGCTGACAATGGAATCCAGGACCCGCATCTCGTACTACAGAGAACTCGTCGGCTGAATGTACTTACATATCATATTTGATTCTCAGTCCACAACTCGAAACTAATACTGTTCACTTCAAAGGTCATAGTATTATCCACTTAGCTATTGAGTTCAGATAGCTATTAGCTTGTCCGATAGAGTAGTAGCTAATTAGAAAAAAAAAGATGGTGTTTGAAGCGAGTTGTACTGGTTACGAGTTCTGGAGTGAACAAGTCTGAGATACAGACACATGTAACTGACGAGTCGTGCAGACGAGACGTGCATCCTAGATTCCACTGCTAACTAAACTATGTTTTGATGATTATACTACAATGATAAATTTATTCTATTTGGAATATTTCTATTATTACACAGAAGATATAGTACAAATCCATGATATATATATATATATATATATATATATATATATATATATATACATATACATATACTGAAGTGTTTCATTTTTCAGCATCAAGTTTATCTTCCATTTCATCTGTTAAAATCTCTTCATCTTCATTAGCTTTTTCATCTTCCATAACAGAATCATCTCCACTCATTGTCGGCATTCCAACAAGTGGGCTTACTATGTCAGCTGTAACAGAAGAACGCCATTCACCATCAGGTTTAGAATAAGAGTTCAATCGACCAATAACACATAATCGATCACCTTTGGTTAAATGTTTAATTTTATCAACAAACGATTGTTCGAAAACATATACACTGTAATAGGAGGCGATTATTTTGATTTCGTAAAAGAAACAATGAGAAAATAAACGGATGAGACTTGAATAGATTTCAGATGAGATATGAACATTTATTTTAGAAAATAATATTATTTATTTATTTATACACATAAATATTGGTACAAACGGGTACCAGATAAATATGCGCCTCACAAATCAAATGAGATTTGTGTGACGGCTGTGATACTGCTCGGGTGCCCAAACCAAAGCAGGTAGTTTTCTTAAGGGATCACATCCGGAGCATTCGACATAAAGATCTGATACACAAGGCAGTGGAGCATCGTAAGGAAATGCATTCCCATGGTAGCCGGTGACCAACAGCAGGTTCATACGCTATTCGTTCCTTCAGGATACTGGAGCCAGCCCATGTGCACCATTGGTTTGGAATCAGGGTTTTCTAACTCCCCTAGATGGACTTTCCGTGTCCACCAACCCGGTTAAAGCTCCGGATAATCGCTTTTTGTCCTCTCAATTTTGTAAACAACACCCCATTGACGAGAAGGCAATGAGTAGGACTTCCCTGTCAGAGGCTATATACGCGTGGCCATGTGAGAGTATTTCGAGAGGGAGAGTGGACTCTCCCCACTCTCGGCCATACCAGGGCATTTGGGGGCAGTTACAGTTAAATCGACTAAATATTAATATCAGCAATTTTTATACATCGTACACCAATTTAATTACTTTGACTGTTTTATTAAAGCTCTAAAATTAGGATGAAATTACGATTGAAGAATATATGTGTTAGCGTAACTGATTTGAATTCATGTCACTTAACGTTTTCAAATATTGATTGCAACGACTGCTTACACTCTAATCAAAAAGTATAGACCTCTCGGCGTCGTCTATTCAAACAGCCACTAACTTTATGTAGTGATGCAGTGTTCTGTTCGATCAATACTGACATTTTTCTAGCTTACTCCCATACTACCGAACATTAAATGTTGACGTGACTAGTGTCTAGGCATGTGTCACATTTATAATACCTCAATTAACGAAGGTTAGTACCTTTATAAGTTAATTTACCGTCTTTACCTAGAAAAGTCTGCAATTAATTAATTAACTACAGTAACTCGTTTATCAGGCACAGATTCATATATCTGATTTCAAGCCACAATCTAAGTTTGAATGACAGTGATATTACCGTTTCTCGATTCGAAATAGGATGATTTACGGGCTGAAAAGTCAAATGCTCTAATCACTACTATTAGGCTTCAAAAAATAGTTATTTAACTATGCAATAGTCAGTCAGTCAGCTACAACGTAGGATCAGGCACATTTATGCATCGGTCCAAGTTGCCATACCTCGTTAGCACAACAAGATGAACACCGAATTCATAGAAGTAATTAATTTAGTGGTGGTAGTATATAAAAGATAGGTTGTATATAAGGATATAGTTTGGGAAGGAAAAAAAGTTATGAAGCAATTTTAATCTTAAGGTTTAAAGGAAGATAAAGAATGTATACACCTACGCCATTGTAATCGATTCTGAACCATGTCACCTAGAGTCTCCAACCATTGGTAACGATAGTCACGCGGACCCTAACCAAGTAGTCTGCATCTGCCAACATAGCTCAGACTAGAAGTTAGGGACTTCAAGCATTGATGCCATTGATGTAATAATATTAATAATAATCTCGAAATCACAAAAACCATACTGATTGATAATATAACTGACTAATTAAAGTAAACTTACGTATGAAAAGCCACGGTAGATAAATATCCATTCGTAGTCTTTAAACTATTTTTTGTTACTAATCCAATTGATACATAGACATTTTTACCATTCTTGCTTTCACCGAAATGTAAAGAACTCACTCTACCGAATAAAACTACCTACATGGAGATGAACAATAATCACTAGGAAATTACCTGATTTATATCAGTTGATGATAATGTGTTAACTTGACGATATGATAATTTTCCAAATATTTTAAATAGTCGTGAAATATTCGGAGATATGCCGATAGTATTATTCCAAATCATCTGTAATTCAAAAACAAATTTTGAAATAATCAGTTGGATTTGAATCGACAACTGCATCTTTGAGTTAATGTGGTATGGCAACTCGAACTGATGTACGTACGTACGTACGTACGAAGTTCTACGTTGTGACTGACTGACTGGATTAAATTATTTCAAGAGAATATATGAGTCACAAGTTGAAAGCTTAAATATCAAAACTACCGAAGACAATATTACTGAACTTTAAGATGCATGATTAATGACATAATAAATTGCCTTCAAATGCTCTGGTACGGTCGAGAGTGGGGAGAGTTAGTATCTCTCTCTTGGAATGCTCTCACATGGACACGTGCATACAACCACTATCGGGGAAGTACTACTCCCAGCCTTCTCATAGTAAGGCTGATTTTTACGGAATTCAGAGAACGAAAAGCGAATTTCCGGTGCTCTTACTGGGTTAATCAACGCGGAGGATCCATAAAGGGGAGTTGGAAAACCCTGATTCCAAACCAATTGTGCACAGGGGCTCCAGGATCCTGAAGGAATGAACGGTGTATGGACCAATCATTGGTCACCGACTATCATATGACTGCATCTCCCGAAGTTGCTTCACTGTCTTGTGTATCAGACCTTTAGGTGAAAGGCTTGGGGAGTGGTCCCACAAGAGAACCACCTGCTTTGGTCTGGGCACCTGGGTAGTATCACAATCCACACATAAATCAAGTGACCTGTGCGGCACATATGTGTTTGGTGCCTCTTTGTACCAGTATTTATGTGTTCAAATAAAGAAAGAAACATAATAAACCCAACTGTGTGGCGTTCTTATCATATCATTTATTTTTGATTCTTCATCCAATTGACAGACTGAATAGATTCATATTTTATGACCTGGTGCTATACAGTGAAACGGGACATTGGAATTCTGTTTACTTTCAAAGTAACATGAATGACTGTTAGATATTTTAAAAAATCCTACTAAAGCAGTTGTGACTTAAAGTGAAGAGCTGAAAATCGTCTAGGTTAGAATTGTTTCTGAAGGACTATAAAATTAAACGCAAGGAGATTTGTTACTTGATTTTAGACTTCTTAACTAAAACAGTAATATAGATAAAAAGAGAGAATATTACTGTTGATTATCGTTGAAAATCATCCCTGAACTCTAACTATTGGCTGAGTTGAGTTGAAATATTCGTGACTATTGAATAAAGACAAGGAATATGTCAACAAGACTTTTCTTTACAACCCATCTAAAGATGACAATAATAGTTGTATTCACAGGGTAACTGACTTAATTGATGTTGAGGGGATTTAAATAACTTACATATTAAGATAGCCTGGCAACGTATAAAATTTGCTATAAAAGTATCAAAGACAATTAATTCGTAACCAGTTGTAGGCACAAGTCAGGTTTTTATCAGTTTACTCGAACTATGTGGTTTGTGAATGAATGCAAATAGACAGAAAAATCAATAAACAGTGTGAGTCTACGGAATGACACAACACTTATCCTTTAAAGTTGCATACGTGAGGCTGCTTTTCATGAGTCATATACATATGAACTGTTTTAGCTTAATTTATCTAATACATAACAAGTGCAATATTGGTTCTGGATTTGTAAAGTGACATGTTCTTATTATTATTTGAACACATAAATATCGGTACAAGAGGGCACCAGATATATATGCGCCACACAAAAACTGTCATTTCATTTAATTGTATGAGGGCTATGATACTGCCCGGGTGCCCAGACCGAAGCAGGTCAAGTGATATGAACTGTGATTAAGGTAAATAAGTGTAGATTATATCTTAGTTGTGAAGTCAATGTGTGTATTCAAGTGTATTCAAATACCGCTATAAATAAATGCCTTGGTACGGCCGAGAGTGGGGAGAGTCCACTCTCCCTCTCGAAATGCTCTGACATGGCCAGCGAATATATAGCCTTTGTCAGGGAAGTCCTACTCACTGCCTTCTCGTGGCACTACTGTTGTTTACGAAAGTGAGAGGACGAAAAGCGAATGTCCGTCGCTTTAACCGGGTTGGTGGACACGGAAAGCACACCTAGGGGAGTTGGAAAACCCTGATTCCAAACCAATGGTGCACATGGGCTGGCTCCAGTATCCTGATGGAACGAATGGCGAATGAACCTGCTGTTGGTCAACGGCTACCATGGGACTGCATCTCCTCACGATGCTCCACTGCCTTGTGGATCAGACCTTTAGGTCAAAGGCTCGGAGTGTGGCCCCCTAAGAAAACCACCTGCTTCGGTTTGGGCACCCGAGCAGTATCACAGCCCACACACAAATAAATGAAATGATGAATTCTATTGACGAAAGTATTCTCGCTCATACTAAAAGCAAGACAATTTACACGATTATTATTATTACCATTATTATTATTATTATTATTATTATTATTATTATTATTATTTACTACGTCGCTTTTTCACTCCCTTTATTCCCAAATTGTGTATCCTTCCTTTCCAACTTATGCAGTAGCTCGCCCATGGTGGAAAATCTGTCCTATCTAAACGATCTCCAGTCACTGTCTGGTTGTAAGTGAATGCTTCCACCGATTACGAATACTGAGGCAGTCTTTCTGAAACCACGTACGCCGTTCAAGCTGGCTTCCTTCAACGTTCGCACACTAATGCAGATCAGACAACAGATGGGGCTGGCTATGTCTTTAGAAAGTCTTAATGTTGATGTTTGCTGTCTATCCGAGACCCGTATTCAAGACTCTAGTGAAGTACTACAAATTCGCTCTCCATCTGTCGCTTCGAAAAGCTTGTTTCACGTGCGCTTATCCGGGGACTCTGTGGCATTTTCGTCTGGTCTTGCAGGCGTTGGTGTTGCACTAAGCGCTAGGGCTGAGGCAGCACTAATCGATTGGATCCCCATTAGCAGTCGGTTATGTCCTGTTAGATTAGAAAGTTCCATCAAAGTGAGAAGAAACCGGCGTGAGAAACGGTGTCTTTTCGTCATCTCCGCCTGTGCCCCGACAGATTGCAGCCCGGATGCAATCAAGGATGAGTTTTACCATCAGTTAACAGTTCTTCTTCAGAAAGCGCGTTCGACAGATATTGTAGTACTAGCCGGAGACTTGAATGCACAGGTCGGGCGTCTAGGCACAGAAGAGAGTCGTTTAGGTGGCCGATGGGGACTTGTTGGTCGCAGGACAGATAACGAAGACCGTTTGCTGCAACTGTGCACAAACCACAACCTGTTTCTGGCTAGCACTAACTTCCGGCACAGTCATCGCCGGTGTGCCACCTGACGTCCTCCCTCTGCATCCCAAGCCTGGACTCAGATTGATCACATCGCGATCAGCTACCGTTGGCGTGGTTGTGTACAAGACAGCCGCTCCTTTTGGAGTACCTATCTGGAGTCTGATCATGCCCTGGTTTGCGCCAATCTCACCTTACTTTTCAGTGGCCGAAGGATTGACCACCACCAACGGATCGATGTTAGTAAACTGGCCCCCAAATGGCCTGGTACGGCCGAGAGTGGGGAGAGTCCACTCTCCCTCTCGAAATGCTCTGACATGGCCAGCGAATATATAGCCTCTGTCAGGGAAGTCCTACTCACTGCCTTCTCGTGGCACTACTGTTGTTTACGAAAGTGAGAGGACGAAAAGCGAATGTCCGTCGCTTTAACCGGGTTGGTGGACACGGAAAGCACACCTAGGGGAGTTGGAAAACCCTGGTTCCAAACCAATGGTGCACATGGGCTGGCTCCAGTATCCTGATGGAACGAATGGCGAATGAACCTGCTGTTGGTCAACGGCTACCATGGGACTGCATCTCCTCACGATGCTCCACTGCCTTGTGGATCAGACCTTTAGGTCAAAGGCTCGGAGTGTGGCCCCCTAAGAAAACCACCTGCTTCGGTTTGGGCACCCGAGCAGTATCACAGCCCACACACACAAATAGTGTGGCGCATATGTACCTGGTGCCCTTTTGTACCAATATATATGTGTTTAAATAAATAAATAATTAAACTGGCTGCAACATCTGTTGCAAGTAAGTATCGAGCGGAGTTAGCCTCTAGGCTAGCTACCACCCCACCGAAAAGTATAGATGAGCATTGGTTGCATCTTCACGACGCCATGAAAATGGCGAGTAAAGCCGCTTGCGGCTTCGCGAAACGTCCCGCTTACAAGCACTGGGTCTCTTCTGGCTCCTTACAACTGATGGAAGCCCGTCGGTCTACTCCGGGTGACCGTGAGTTTGACCACAAACGAAGGCTGTTACGTAATGAAATCGGGCAAAGCTTGCGTAAGGACCGGGAAGCCTGGTGGTCGGAGCGTGCTAATGAGATGGAAGCAGCAGCTGCATCTGGTAACTGCCGGAAGCTCTTCCAACTCATCCGAGCCACTGGCAGCAAGAAGTCTGGTGTGAGTGAAACAATCTACGAGGATGACGGGATGCCAATCACTAACATCTCTCGACGTCTTGGACGATGGGCTGAATTTTTCGAAGGGCAGTTCAACTGGCCTGCTGCTTCGGCAACATCGACCAGTTTGTCCTGCCCCCCATGGCCAGTGACGACTGATCCACCAAATGAGGCGGAAGTCCACAACGAACTCCAACTCTTGAAGCGCTACAAATCACCGGGCCCAGATGACTTACCTTCGGCTCTTTTTAAAGATGGTGGTGACTTTCTGGCTAAGGAACTGACGGTGCTGTTTGCAAAGGTTTGGGAGCAAGAAAGTGTTCCAACATCATGGAATGAGTCAATAGTCGTCCCTATCTTTAAAAAGGGTTCACGTTGTTCCTGTAACAACTATCGGGGGATAAGTTTACTTCCGATTGCGTCCAAACTATTGGCTTCTGTCATTCTTCGTAGGTTGTTTAAAACCCGAGAACGATTGACTCACGAGGAGCAGGCTGGTTTTCGTTCTGGTCGAGGATGCATTGATCACATCTTCACCCTCCGCCAAATGTTAGAACACCGTCATACTTATCGCAGGCCAACAATCGTAGTGTTTCTTGATATCAGGACTGCCTTCGATTCGTTGAACAGGACTGTTCTCTGGGATTGTCTATTGAAGAAGGGTGTGCCTGAGAAGTTCATTAACATCTTAAAGGCCCTGTATACGAACACCTCAGGCAGAGTGAGGGCATACAACCACCTTTCTCCCTTGTTCCATTCGAGCAGTGGGGTTAGGCAGGGTTGCCCGATCTCACCATTCCTCTTCAACTTTGCCATCGATGACTTCCTGGAAACAGCTCTGGTGGATGTAAGTAATGGCGGTGTGGATATGTTGCCTGGAGAACGACTTTTCGACCTCGAGTATGCGGATGATATTGTCTTACTGTGCGATAATGCCCAAAGCATGCAATCCGAACTTAATCAGTTGACAATCAGTGTCCGCAGGTACGGCATGTGCTTTGCACCCTCCAAGTGCAAAGTACTCCTACAAGACTGGCAGGATTCTCATCCTGTACTCACCCTGGATGGTGAGCAGATTGAAGTAGTTGGGAAATTCGTGTATCTAGGTAGCTATATAAGTGCTGGTGGTGGCGTGAGTGATGAGATTGATGCACGTATAAGGAAAGCCAGAGCGGCTTATGCCAATCTGGGCCATCTTCGGCGCCTTCGTGATGTTAGTCTGGCTGTAAAAGGTCGGATCTACAACGCGTCGGTGAGGGCTGTTTTGCTGTATGCTTGTGAAACCTGGCCTCTCCGAGTTGAGCATGTTAGACGACTCTCTGTGTTCGATCATCGTTGTCTCCGAAGGATTGCTGACATCCAGTGGCAACACCATGTTAGTAATGCAGAGGTTCGGCATCGTGTGTTCGGGCGCCGAGACGATAATTCAATTGGTGTCACCATCTTGAAACACCGACTTCGGTGGCTTGGACATGTTTTACGAATGTCGTCCCAGAGACTTCCACGCCGTGCATTATTTGCCGACCCTGGGACTGGTTGGAAGAAGCGGAGAGGAGGTCAGTGTATGAAATGGTGTCGTGGCATGAAAGAAAGCTGCAAAGGGCTAGCTTCTGTTGGTCCTTCACGACTCCCTGGATGGGGTCCGAGAGATGGTGCAACACAGTGGCTAGAGACGTTATCGGATATGGCTCAGAATAGAAGCCAGTGGCGATCCTGCTGCAACCTTCTTTTACTTTCTACATAAAGAGTGGTTCTAACTTTTTTAACTGAGTCTTCTGGTTGTACATTTTAGTCCGCCTTACCTTTTCATCCTTTCTCTTCCTACTTTCATTATTTTGTGTGGCGCATATGTATCTGGTGCCTTTTGTACCAATATATGTGTTTAAATAAATAAATAAATAAAAATAAATAAATGAACCATAAAAAACATTCTTTTAGATTATCCAAAATGTAAGGATACATTTTTACGTTGTTTACCAATAAGTAATGCCTCAAAAAGCCTATCCTTCAGTATAGTTTCGTTCAAAGAATAGCTTCAGGTGGAAACGAGCGAAATAAACGTGAAATTAACTATAGAATAAATAAGTTAAGTAGACAGAATGTGTATGATCTTCTAATAGTACGGGGAAAAACGATTTTACTCTAGGAACCAAAAGTTAAATGTGTTTTGTAAAAACGAACACCTCTAACTGTGCAGTTATAGTAGAAACGCTTGAAGCTTCATGATTTTAATGTTACAATCTGACCACATCTAGGGGAGCCTATCATAACAGTCAGTCAGTCAATCAGTCAGCGACAACGTAGGACCAGGCACATATATGCATTGGTCCAAGTTGCCATACCTCGTTAGCACAACAAGATGAACACCGGATTCATAGAAGTAATTAATTTAGTGGCGGTAGTATATAAAGAAAGGTTGTATGTAAGAATATAGTATAGGAAGGAAAAACAACCAAGTAAAGGATTTCTGATAATTAGGTTGTCACAACAAATAATGTGTAATTTTAAAATATTAAAACTTGAAGCTTGTCAAAAGCCTTCTAGGTGAACGATGGTTGAATTCCGAAGTTAGATTTAGATATAATATGTACCGTACATCTACACAAGATACTCAATATCCGTTGTATCAATACCATCCACAACAACCCACCATGGCAACAAACAAACCAACTTTTAGCTGAAGAGGAAATTAGGAAAAGTTGCTAGAGGTGAGTAGGAGATACACTCAGGAAATCATCAAACTAAATCATAAGGTAATGCCCAACCTGGAATCCTGGAGGCGGAAGAAGAGAAAGGGGACCAAAAAACACGTAGCCTTGAAAATGGGAGACAGGCATCAGAGAAATAAGTAGCAGTTGGAAATAACTGGAAAGAACCGAGGACAGAGTTGGTTTGAGTCCTGGTCGATGGCCTATGATCCATTAAGGATTACAGCGTGGTTGGTAAGGTTTTAGAAAAAATTATTCGGAAGGAAATGTTAAAGTATCTCGATGAAAACCGGATCCTTTCGGAAAAGCATCATGGTTTTAAAATAGGTTATTCCCGTCCTACTAGCTTATTAGTAGCTCATGAAAGCTAGTGTGCTTTAAAAACCAAAAGTTACCTATAGACGTAACTTAAATTGACTTCAGCAACGCTTTTAACAAAGTCCCTTACAAACGGCTGTTATATAAGTTAGGAAATGTCAGGGTTGGGGGCAATCTAATAATGTGGATAAAGGACTTCCTAGTTGGGCGCCAACAAAGAGTACGAGTGAATCCCAAGTTGTCTAGCTGGGAAACTGATCTTGATGGGGTGGCTTAAGATAGTTTTGGAGCCAGTGTTATTCCTGTTATACGTAAATGAGCCTTCTTGTCTCCTATCATCATCGTCCTTGCTATATGCTGAAGATGACTGACTAAGCTAAACCTATTCGCGGTCAAATCAAAGAACTTGAGGTACTTTGGTTAGTTTCTGAATTACTTAGTGGCAAATTTTCATCTGATATGCCCTCATTCTTCTTGTCTTTCAAAACAGGGAATTTACGTGGACACTTTTAAAAAGTCCACAAGACCAGAACAAAAGTACTTATCAGCTGACTATCGACGTTCCTATCGAATCGAGTGGAATGCATCACCTCAGCAAGTGGTTGAGGCTCCATCCGTCTACTCTTTCAAAAAAAAGTTGAATCAACTGGAAGACTATTATCGCCAGGACTAAAAAGGTCCACCAAGCCTTCTGTACTTCCCAAACTGAAACTTTACCATACACAATAAGATTTGAAGTTTTTGACATGTTTTCTTTGTCTTACGGCAAATTGTTGTGATCTGGTTTTCCCAAATAAAGTATAAAAGAATGATACTGAACTTGACATACTAGTTTTGCTTTTAAGTATATTGAAACAACTCTGAGAACATAGAAAGTGAGTTCGAAAGTCAAGAACAGACAAAATCTCTATGATACATAGGTTTTCACATCGAATATTAACCTAACAAAGCTCACGACAACCTACAAATTCCGAGATTACTTCTGGCGAACTTGGGTGAATTTTGTAATTAATCCTAGGTCTTGGAGAATACGGGTTATTTTATAGAACGAAATCCCATACTTATGTATTACCGAATATTTTGTTATTTGCCGGAAAATTACCGGAAGCTGGTCAATTTCATCTCAAGTTTTGAAGCTTTAAACTACACTAAGAGGTGTAAATATCTCCAAATGACCCAGTGAATGGAAATTAGGAACCTATAGAAGCTTACCAATAGAAAAAAACAGAAGCTACCAGCTATATATAGAAAGCCGGTAGAGTATCCTTAATACATAGATTACAAACTGGAATATAAAACCTTACTCTCAGGAATTATTACTTACACCATGTATCCCAGACGACAACAGGTGTGAGAATAACGTGAATATCAAATTCTCGCGCTGTTGTACATTGTTCACTTTCAGTCCTCCGTAGGTTGGTGGACCTGTATTAATCCTGACAGACTGCCTTCCAGTGAATGTACTGCTTCTCCCTATTACTGTTCACTGATGGAGTTGATATAACTTGTTCGGTAAAGGCGTTGCAACGCGTAGTTGTCTTCAAATCGTGACGTATTATTACTCCTAAGTCTTTATGTTCTTGAACGCATAGAGGATATGTACTATCAATTGTATAGTGGTAACTATTGCCGCGTGCATGAGCACACTCTTCTTAGAATAAACTGATGAGCCCCAACCTCAAGCCTGTCTAACTAATTCGTCTAAGTCAGCTTGGGGATCAATGCTATCAGCCTCACTTCTTATTGTTCTCCAGATTTTGACATCATCCGCAAATACTAATGTCGAAGTCTTAGGTATTAACAGTAATTCACCGACCTAGGGAAGGAAAAGTAGATAATCTAAGTTGGTGCCTTTTGGTACGCCACTTTTGACAGGCATCCGTTTGGATAGCTTTACATTAACTCCTACTCACCAGCAGAATGTATGTTTGGGAGGAAAATGCGGACAATATTTGGCAGAATATTGCCACCCAAGAAAACAATAAAACTTGTACAGGAGCATCAGACGGGCACCCGCAGCTTGAAGGTAGATGAGAAAGTGCTTATAAAGTGGTATCAAGGTGGTCGAAAATGGTTACCAGGGGTCATAGAACAGCGTATCGGGAAGGTACTTTATTTAATCTGGAGAAGCGACGGAAAGTGTATCAGACATATTATTCAGATTAGAAAAGATCACAGGACAGCGACAGTAGATACATGACTACATTTCAACATGCTGGTGGATCTAACGCAGAAACGTTAGAAAGAAGACCTCAACCAACGATTTGAAAGACGTAAAAGTGAAGTCGTGAAGAGCAATGAACCGAAAAAGGAGAGTGGTAACAATGTTTCAAGTAGATCCAAAATGAGTCATATGTAACAGAATTCAAAGAGGATGGCTCGTTGGCAAACTCAAGGAAGCATCAAGAAGCTCAGAAAGAGCCGAAAACATTCCATCCAGTCACCGCTGGAGGAACATTCTAGAATGTCGACGTGTAGCTTCCCTATTAGATGAATAAGAAGGACCCCCTATGTGCCTATTGGCTGTCTGAAATGAGGATTTGCTTTCAACCAAAACTATAAATGCACGAGATCTTTGTACTATATTTGACACTGGTGGGAATGACATTCCTACTTACTAGTCTTCTATCTTCGCTCTTGAGACGTTGTGAGTTCGATCGTTCAAGCAGTCTAGTAGTACGCCACATAACAAGAATCTAAGCTCTAGATATAATGAAGATAATAATGGGTCGAAAAATAATTGTTGTCATATTAACACTAAAAGGTCACAAATATACAAAGATCCGTCAACAAAAAATGTATATGAACATAAAGTCTTGGAGGCTATTCACACAGCCTGAATGAACAAACGTATCAGTTATTGTATGATTCTTAGGTCCTCATTTATGATGACTTTTTGTGGAACGATAATGTATTTCGCTTGGTATTGTTTGCTAGTATCTTCCTATTTGTTGTTTAGGACTGCAATTGATCAGCTCACTGGTAGTCACTATTCATCCTGGATTATAAAACGACAACGTCAGCTTTAAAATTAGCGTGACCCATTTAAAAGAATTAAATATCACTAAATATACATACGCCCGACCGTTGCTGCTACGTTGACGTGGTGGACGGACTTGCCTATCGTCATGAACCAATCGAGCTATACTGGCTGGACAATCGTTCCTCAAGGTCCTACCATGCCAGACAGGTCGATTGAAGAGCGGTAGGAATAAAAGCAGAAAACACAAGGTCTGAAGGCGAAGTCTTACTGCTGACTGCACAAAAGTGTGACGGCGCTAAGGTGTTTCCTTCAGACAACCAGCATAACAGCGATACTATCTTCCCACACGGAAGGGTGGAGTTAGAAAATGTCGACACTGAAAATGCACAGCTCGCCTTATCCCATAGATTTCCGTCTCCGGCGGTAAAGTCCCAATAAGTACGAAGCTAACAAATAAACTACCCACAAAAAGGTCGTGTGTGACCGACCTCAAGTAGTTGTCCCTTGGGCACTGTGATCTTGCCTCAGGCCATTAAAACCACTTCTAATCCAATTTCCTTTTCAGGTACCTCTAGAAGAACCCTCCTACGGTGGGGGCAACTTTCTTTGTTCATAATTAGCTTCAAACATCGATAACGGATAATAAACAATGACGAGCTGTGGCTGAAATGTTGGCTTAATGTCTGGACTGTGTCTAAGAAAGTGCGATCACTTGGGTTCGAAGGCAGGGTCAAATTACAGTACTCGTCCAGCTCACTTGCACCCAACTTTCGAAGTAGCAGTCGCACCTTACAAGCACCATCTTGATTAGCGAAATCAAATTTAAATAATTTTACATGACGCCGGAACCACATGTCAAAAGTAACATTGGCATCAGGATCATAATGATCAGCAATAAAATTTGCGATGCCGTCTACTGATGGTGTTGTGGTTGCATTAGAAGTATTAGGCTGCGTGTGTTGGATCCATTTTGCAAGTGAAAATCCCTCCATGCATACATTTGTGATTTCTTCTTTAAATGTTCTTTATTTGTATATGTTGTTAACATTTTTGATGCTAATTAAGACTGTAACGTTTAATTTTCTTGGTTTTATTATCGTTTTTTATTGAGTCTCTATGTTCCTTACCGAACTGTATCTAGTTTGTTTTAATTGCTATTATTCTGGCATCTGCCATATTGGCTGCTTGCTATTTGATTGTGCGGTTTGATTTTGACTGGGATCGTGCATTTTTGGTTGTAATTTGGAGCACTTTTCCAGAAATTGAAACACTTTGTGTTATAAAATAGCCGCTCAAACGAAGTCTCACTTGATCTATCCAGAAAAGATAGAATAACGCTTACCTTTTGGTGTTTTTGATTGAATATTTTGGTATCAATTGTTGGTTGAATAACCGGGTGATAATATTCGTTTAGAACCGCGTTCCTCAAAATACCTTGTTCTGCTTTTGATTGGGGCACGAGTGTATAAAACTATTCCTCGGTTATTCGGTGACATCCAGACCTATTGGAATCTAGGTTTGGATCTTACAGTGTGGGAGGTGAAATCTATATATCTATCAACATTTGCATTAGTTTCAGCTGCTGTTTAAGTAATTATTCAAGCTAAGAAGGATCAATGTTTTCAAAACCACCGTCGCCAAATGATACACTATTACGATTTCTCCTTATTCGGTGACTGGAACGAAGGTCGATGACACAGTGACACGATAGGCTATTCCAATCCGCTATTCCAAGCCCCGCTAAATAGAGTGAGAAGTGCAAGACGTAAGTAGGAGAAAATATGTTCCGTAAGCAGCCAGAAGCACAAGCAATCCCAACAGGAAGAAATCAAACGTTAGATACAGCGTTGAAAATGTCCTCGAGAAACGTTACAAAACAGCACACTAAAAGATACAACGGATCAATAGTGTTTAAGTTTTCCCAGAATGGGAAATATGACGTAAAGCTGGAAAGAGCGCTTTTGACGCTAAAACAGCGAAATTCAAATTTTCAAAATACAATTACAAAAATAAGTCATTTACCAAGTGAGTTCTGGGGATCTAACACCCCCAACAAAGTGACAACTGCCCTAATACCTCTAACAGCACTCAAGATCACTGTATTCATAATCAATCTCCTTCTTCAACTTCTATTATTCCTCCCATCTCGGTTTTCAACACTTAACTTTCTTTTTTCGGCTTCCTCCTCAAGTGTCACCATGGCCAACGATTCTAGTAAGCGAAACAATGTCCCAGGTCTATTGAAACCTCGTTCCAAAGTACACATTGGAGCCTTCAACGTACGTACCTTATGTCAAATCGGCCAGCAGGCCTCCTTGTCCTGGGAATGGAGGAACAATGAAGTCTGAGACGATTGGTTGACAGTTTACGAATGAAGTATTAATTGTATGGTTGTAAGATTGTACTAGGATATTCTGTTACGTTGTAATAAAGTATATTCAATTGTCCCCACCTATGTTTTTGTTCACTGCAGTAAGAAACATGAATGAAATATCTTTTGCGAAAGTCGGAATCAGTCTGTCGACATAGAGGTGAATAATCCATGTTTGCAACTAAAATTACATATTAATTAGCACACAGTGATGATTAGAGATTTAGAGTCAAATTAACATGTTATGAATGTGTAAACGTATTTAGTCATTATTTGTTTTGCTGGATTTTATGAAAAACCTAAATCAATCTAAATTAGTTCCCTTATATGAATGAACAAGAAGAGCCTGAACGAAAAGAATTGTATTCAACTAGCAACTACATGGAAAATGTTCGTTAACAAGTAATTGGACACTATTTTGATTCCAACCTGTTTATTTCACATTCACCATTATTGTGACTGGAATTAATGTAGATTATTTGAGCGACACAATTATGTATTTGATTATTCTCATTTCAGTAGTTGGATTAATGAGTCAATTGTAACTAGACCATCATGGACAACCTGGAAGCAATAAACGTCCGTTTCTTTCTAGTATGGGACTTTTCTGAAGTGCGCATCCACGACCCTGCTGGCGAAATTCGAACCTAGGACCTATCGGTTTCGAGCGTGAACGCTTAGCCTGTAGACAACTCAGTTAACATTCAGTGGTATTATTATCTCACTTCAACCAATCCACGAAATTTCGCCACCGTCCACCATTGTCTTCAATCAGTTACTATCTCAAGACAGACTAGGTTGAACTCCAATGGTCCATTTTACATGCACATCAATGATTCAGAAACGGATTTTCAACCTTCAACTTGCGCTTTCATATGAAAACAGATTAACACTGCTTATCAAATATTAACAACTCAATCTTACAGACACACACACAATCCATTCAGTCATTTATCTTCATATCGTGAATTTGTCACATGATTCTCATTTAAATGGCTCATGTCATTCTATTTGCCAAAGTCAACATCCAAATATGATTGGATTAGAACAGTGAAGATTTGACTTGTTTTGATTGTCAAACACTATATCTTTCTTTGATAATTTTGATTATTACCCTGAAGAAGTCCGAACAAGTTTACTGGACGAAACGTTGGAATTATTTAAATTTCAATCTGAGATTAGATTCCACTTCCTTTCTTCATTCCTTATACAATAGAGCCATTTACTCATATATGTTGATTTCAGTCAGTTTGTAATACGTAGGCAATTGAAACAATGATCCAAAGAATAAATGTTGTAATATTCACGAATGTAACCCTGAAAATTTTAGTTACGAATAAACATTGAAACATCAGGTCAGTGCTGTTTGGTACTGAAGTGCTTTCTAGTTGTAGACAATCTGTAACGTAAACTATTTTGAATATTATTGTAAGTCAACCTCAACACAGATTGATTTCACGAGATGAACCATTGTAAACAAAGGATCGGGTGTTTCATCCGTGTACGAGAATGTTCAGTTTCATGAACCCATAACTTTGTCAGTGATCAAACCTATAACTTACAGATCTTGCTGTAAGTGTATAACATCTGGAGTCACTGAGTATTCGACCATTGGTTCAAATTTATCTTCAATTAATCTACATTAGTATGATAATCAGAAGTATTTGAATTGTAGTGTAAACTAGTAATCCCAAGAATAACTCAATGTAATCAAGAAGTATCAAATGAGCCCGAACGAATGTATTGTATTTGGAATTCAAAATTACAAAATTCATCAATACAAAGAAGTCATTGATTTATTTAAACATCACATCCGACATAGCTCGAATTGGAGTTTAAGAGTCTGTAATCGATTGTTCGTCTTCTTCTTAAGTTCATCTTACATCTGTCCGACGGTGTATTGGATGTAGACTCTGTATTATCTAGAATGCACTCATTAGTATTAGAATTAACAACCGAAATTGGAACAGACTCACCTGGATTCTGGTATTGTATTTGATCAACGTGTCGGTTATGTATAGTCAAGTAATTGATATCCAGAATTCGCACCATAGATTTTCCAACATTCTTCACCACGATCCCCGTGGCTGGTCGAAGATCATTACCACGATAATACGTAACTTCTGAAGACTCCAAACACCTCATATTCGAACGGAGAATTCTTCCTTTTAATAGCTTTGATGGAGTCTCTTTCATCACAGAATGCTTAGCATTTCTATATTGAAGTAGAAATGTATCTACTCCCATCTCCAGTTCATTAAATGTCAAAGCAGCAATAGAATCAATAGCAATTTTCAATGTTCTTACGAAATTTTCTGCCTGACCATTGGAACAAGGGTGCCTGGGAGCCGTAAACAGATGTCTGCACCCTATATCATTCAACCAATTAGTGACTGCATCTGCAGCAAAATGAGAGCCATTGTCAGTCACCAACACCATGGGAACTCCTTCTCGACTAAACACCTTCCTTAATGCATGAATTGTGCAGTCAGAATTCGGTGAAGTTGTGAAAAAAACTTCAGGCCACTTAGAAAAGGAATCAATAATTACAAGTGCATAGTATTTGTTAAGAAATGGACCACAGTAGTCTGCATGAATTCTCTGCCAGGCCTCAGACGATACTCGCCATGGAGTCCACTTCAAAGGCTGACTTTTTAGCTTATAACATATCTCACAATTGTTTGCTGTACGACATATATCTGCATTTATCTCTGGTCACCAACATGTGAGTCTCGCCAAGGACTTCATTTTCTCAACACCTGGATGTCCACTATGAAGATCTTCAAGGACAGGTTTGCGTAATGAAGGAGGAATAACAACACGATCATTTAGACACAGAATACCGTCAGGGGTAGTAGATAACTCCTCTCGCTTTGAATAATAGACAGGAAATCTACGTTTCAGATTAGCATTCCAACCCTTCCGTATAGCACTGAGTATACATCCAAAGTTTCTACGAGTTTTTCTAATGAGATCTGGACGTCTCACCGGTAAAGGTTGCACTAACAAGCAGTCTGAAGTATTAACAGGTCTATCTCGTAATGATTGTCGAGAAATGTAGTCAACGTGTTGAATTTGTTTTGCACTCCTGTGCTGAATCGTATGGTGATAAGCACTCAAAGCAATACTTCATCGTTGAACCATAGCAGCTGAAGAACGTGTTAAGGATTTTTCAGTATGATAAATGAACTTTAAAGCTTCATGATCAGTAACAATGGTAAACTTCTTTCCAAATAAATATTTATGAAGTCTTTTAACAGCCGAAAACACAGCAAATGCTTCTCGCTGCGTTTGTGAATAACCTTGTTCAGAAACAGAAAGTTTGCGTGAAACACAAATAACTGGCCTACCTTTCTGTTCCAAGACTGCACCAATACCCACAGCTGATGCATCAGTAATAAGAACAGAATATACACTGGGTGAGTAAGTTCAAAGAACAGCATCACTTTGAAGAAACTTTAGCAGACTTCGTAGGCATGACTCTTGTTCTTCACCCCATTTGAATGAATTGGATGTCAAAATATTAAATAAACAGTTGGCGCGACAAGAAAAATTAGGAATAAAATAAGAATAGTACTGAAGAGCACCCACTAGTGAACGTAATTCTGTGATATTTTTTGGAGACGGTGCATTTGTCAGTGGGGCTAGTCGTTTCATATCTGGTCTAAAACAATTACCATCAACTAGGTATCCAAGGCATTCAAAACTAGATACACTAAATGAACATTTATTCGGATTCACTGTAATATTCTTCTCAATTAAACGACGCAATAAAGCAATAGGTTTCTGGTCATGAACTACTTTATCAGCACCATGAACAATGAGATCATGTTGATAAACTTCAACACCTTCAATATCGCTGACTATCTTATTCATGACCTCCTGAAATATGGATGGAGAACAACTAAGACCAAATGGAAGGAAGTTGTATTTGAACAGACCAAAAGGGGTGTTAATTGTTGTCAAGATAGATGAAGATTGATCTAAAGGGATTTGAAGATAAGCATCTTTCAAGTCGACTTTCGAGAACACTTTAGAACCATGAAGTCGATTTAGAATATCTTCAGCCTCCATCGTCGTGCATGTTTGCTTCAACAAACGGGAGTTCAGTGTTAATCTGTAATCACCACATATTCTAGGGGTCTTGCCATCCAACTTCAATGGCGTAACAATAGGAGTACCCCATGGTGAGGACTGAACTGGTTCAATTATACCTTTCGCACACAAATCGTTCAGTGACTTATGTACTGCTTCTCGAAGACCATAAGGAATTATTCATCTTTTAAGAAAAACTGGATCACCCTGTACTTGAAGTTTTATGGGCTGAATTTTCATACCTCCACTACACTCAGCACACACAGCTATAAAATCCTTGAGTAAAGCATCAGAATTCTCTGTAGAAACTAGTAGAGACAATTCTACTTTAAGCCTTTTCAGATTTTTTAAACCCAGTATAGACAGTCCTGTTTCACTAACTAAAAATTCACAAGGTAAGTAAGAAGAATTATAATTTCTTATTAGCAATTCGCAACATCCCCGTATAGGCAGTCTGTGTCCAGTAATCCCCAATATTGAGACCTCAGTGGGTTTTGCCACAACATTAGGATCTAAAGATTTCAAGTTTTTGGATGAAATAATGGACTCTATACTACCTGTGTCCACAATAAAGTCACGAAATGAACCAACAGATGTATATAATCGCTTTTGGATATGCACATTACCTTTCTAAGTGGTGGATAAGGATAAATGATCATTAGGAAAAGCCGAATTATTGGGATCTAAGTTACAAGACTTAGTAATACTTGAAGCAAAATGAACAGTAGTTTTGCATACTGACTGAATGTGTCCTATCTTGCCACATTTAAAACATTTAGCATTACGAAATGCACATCAATTACGAGAATGAAATTTGCCACAAGATAAGCATTTACCAAACTTATTCTCACCCTTGTTGTTTGCTTTGCAGTCCCTTGTTGAATCACCTTTCATATTTCCACGAGAATAAAAATCACGATTAAACGAACGCAAATTTGATCGACCCTGAAATTGTATTTCATCATGACGACTAAGCAAAGTATTAGAAATTTTCATCAACTGGATATGAAGTTCATTCACTGCTTCGTAGTTAATACATTCAGTTCTAGCATCTTGAAAAGAACAGTTCGGCATTCTTAACAGCTCCTTTTCCAGACCTGGTGTGTTAATTCCAGCAATTAACCGATCTCTCAGCTGTACATGAAGTTGATAACCAAAATTGCATTTGGTAGCTTGTCTTTTCAATTCAAGGATGAAGTCCTTAACCTTCTGGTTATCCTGACGAATCATCTTATGAAATTTTGCTCTCTCACGACATTCAAAACTGGTGCACTTCACATGATTTAATAGTAATTCCTTGAGAGTTGAATATGTAAGTGAGATCGGCTTATCTGGATATGCCAAGGTTTTTAGTAAACTGTAGGCTTCTTGACCGATGAATGTAAGAAAATGTGCCACAATTTTGTCACCCTCCATATCTTTCTTGGTCATGCTCCATGTCTCAAACCTTTCAAGATAATCCTCAAAAGCTTCAGAAGTTGAATGAATATCCAACTGTTGTATCGCAGGCTCCATCACTACGCCAATATGATAATCAGAAGTATTTGAATTGTAGTATAAACTAGTAATCCCAGGAATAACTCAATGTAATCAAGAAGTATCAAATGAGCCCGAACGAATGTATTGTATTTGGAATTCAAAATTACAAAATTCATCAATACAAAGAAGTCATTGATTTATTTAAACATCCTAATTATATTCCGTCAAAAATATAAGTATAGTATACAGGATAGAAGTCCGTCAAATGATTTCTTCGTAAATAAAGTTTTCTCCATCAAAGTTCTGACATTTGTTTTCAAATTTCATGTCTTAAAATTAAGCACGAATAGGAGTAGTACAGAGTTTAAGTTTAAAAATGTTTGACCAATTGAATCATTAGAATCCAACAAATAAGAATAATAAGAGCTAGACTAAATCTAAATAATTAGTCGTGTAATTTCATGAATTCGTTAGAGTTATACATGAACACCATTTGATGCCGGGTCAATGGTCTACAGGTTAAGCATTCACGTGCGAGACCGAAGTCCTTGCATTGGAATCCAGTGTGTGGGATCGTGGGTGTTCACTGCTTCATTATTGTTATTATTTGAACACATAAATATTCGTACATGGGGGTATCAGATATATATATATGCGCCACACAACAAATATCATTTCATGTAGTTGTATGAGGGCTATGATACTTTCCGGATGCCCAGACTAAAGCAGGTGGTTTTCCCAGGGAGCCACACCCAGACCCTTTGATCTAAGGGTCTGATCCACAAGGTAGTGGAGCATCGTGAGAAGATGCAGTCCCATGGTAGCCGGTGATCAACAGTAAGTGCACACGCCATTTGTTCCTTCAGGATACCGGAGCATATATGCACCATTGATTTGGAATCAGGGTTTTCCAACTTCCCTAGGTGAACTTTCTGTGTCCACCGACCGGCCGTACCAGGGCATTTGGGAGTCCTATACTGGAAAGAAACCACCGTCCAGTGACTCCAGATTTCTAATGCTTATCTAACACTGGTCAATTCCTGATCTCAATCTATATAATTAATTGATATTCTTCATCAATACCTTATGTCATCCACTCTGAAGTTGGGAATTTTGTCTGGACAACATCAGTCGTTATTACGATGTTTACAAATTAATGTAAAATTAATAGCAAAAGTTTTAATGTCATGTTTAGGTATTTATATGATACAATTGAAAATGTAACAGAGGCTTAAATAACTCAAAAGAGTCACAATAATAATAACATAAATTTCATTGAAAAAATAATTGATTAACATAACTGAGTACAGTAATCGAAAGTCTGTATATACGTTGAAAAGTACTTCTCGATTTCTTGTGAGCTGACGATTTCATTTGACATAACAACATCTTTGTTTCACACCTTACCTCTTTGAGAAACAATGAAGATGATTTGATAACATTCTAGTGGTTGAATTACATTTCATTTCATTGCAACAAACCTATATACTTTGAACTTCATCGTGTAGAAATACGAAGTCCATTTCATTCTGAACGAATTAATATCCTGTACATGGCATTGAGTCTCGATTGACTTTAATCACCACTACAGTAATATTACGCTCCCGAAATCGAATTGATTCCTTTGATAGTTCATAAACCAGAAGGCTGTAATTAGTCCAGATAAAGTATATTTATTGGCAATCTCGTGGTATCGAAAGAACACCGAGAAGTGCCAAGGAATATAGGCAATAAGGGCAGAGCGTAAGAAAGTTCCAACGAACAAGGCGGACGACCGAACGAAAAGTGATTTTGATACAGTTAAACAAAACAAGTACAGTAAAACAATCACTGGTACAATTGGTAATAATAATGATTGTTTCCATTATTCCAATCGTGTTCTCGTCGAGAAAACCAGGTCACTACAATCCTTATAGCTAATCTGCAAAATAGATTAGATTCAAGGTAACTTTCGCATAGCAAATCTACAAAGTTAGTTACTCAGAAGGTAATTTTTGACCAATGACATTAAATAAAGATTCACTGAATGTTAAAAATTGAATATAAATGAAAATGTGTGTCCAGTGCTTCCAAGTTTTCCATGGTGGTCTAGCTTCAATTGACTCACGCTTTCAACTATGAAAATACCAAATCTCCACAAGACCACTTCTGATAATTTATATAATCATATGCTCACTAGTGACTGACTTCGATAGGTAAATCCAGGAGTTCTAGTGAGAAGCCTTGACCAGTGGAGTTCAAACCACGTCTGTTGTGAGATAACAACTCACTGAAGACAATTGGTGAACGGTTTTCCAAACTTCGTGGATTGGTTGAAGTTAGACAATAACATCGTTGGATGCTGGCCAGCTTAGTGGTCTATCGGTTAAGTGCTCTGGTGCGAGACTGGTAGGTCCTGGGTTCGAATCTTGCGAGGCAAGGCCGTGGATGCGCACTGCTGAGGAGTCCTACAATAGGACGAAACGACCGTCCAGTGCTTCCAAGTTTTCCATAGTGGTCTAGCTTCAATTAACTAACGCTTTCAACTATGAAAATTGAATATGTATCTGATGATAATATATTCTATCAAAGCGATAACTAACAAGTCTTAATATGATTTGTTTATGTTAGAACTTAGTGCTAAATGAGACATATCTGTTAATCCTTGAAAAAAATGTGCATCACAGTTTTAACAAAGTAATGTTGTACAGTATTTATTCACATAGAACATAATTTAATGATGGACAGATGGATTGTATACAGTCTGGAATTGAACGAATACAATATATTCATAGTTGAAATCATGAGTTAAATGAAGCTAGACTACTATGGAAAACGTAGAAGTACTGGAGGGCCGTTTCGTCCTATTATGGGACTCCTCAGTGCGCATGCACGATCCCGCAATCTCAAGTTTCGAACCCAGGTCCTATCAGTCTCTCGCCAGAGCACTTAACCAATAGACCACTGAGCCGGCAACCATGGTGTTAATGTCTAACTTCAACCAATCCACGATGTTTTTGAGCAACCATTCACCAATCGTCTTCAGTGAGTTGATATCTTTACAACAGACGTGGTGTGAACTCCACTGGTCACTGCTTCCCACTAGAATACAATATAGTTAGAATAATTGAAATACATATAAACACAGATTTTGCAGTATAAATCTTTGTAGAGTGTAAAAAATTTCAGGAGTTCAATACTTGCTTAAGCCTGTTACCCCTCGTGGAGGAGCATAGGCCAACCATCAGCATTCTCCATCCCATTCTGTCCTGGACAATCTTTTCCAGTTCTTTCCAGTTAAAATTCATCCTATTAATGTCTGCTTCCAATTTTCCACGTTGTGTGCTCTTTGGTCTTCCTCTTTTTTGTTTCCATTCAAGATTTCAAGTAAGCGCTTGACCTGTGATGCAGTTTGATGATTTCGTCAATGTGTGTCCTATCCACTTCCAACGTCTTTTTTTCAGGTTACTCTTCAGATAGAGGTTGATTTGTTTTTTCCAACAGTAGGTTGTTGCTGATGATATCCGGTCAACGGACATTGAGTGTATTGTGTAGACAACTGTTTATCAATACTTGTACATATTTGATGATGATTGTGGTAGTTATCCACGTTTCAGCTCCATACACTAGAACTCTATTGACGAGCAGTTGAATAGTCTAATTGATAAAATCTAAAAAAATAAGATATTAACATCTGAATGACAGGAACTGGTAGTTCAGATGTTCATGTAGGCCGCCAAAGATGGAGTTAATCTGAAAAATGCTATGTATTTCCGCTATACATTTCGAACAATCTAGTCACACACATACTTATCGAGGTATTTAACATGAACATTAATAAAAGTAAATTAAATGAAGATCCAAGTAAACAAAGCAATGAAAGAGAAATGAAAGATTTGGATATGACTTAAAGATTATCAGACTAAATTCAAGGTTATGACAAAGTCTTTTTCGTACACATAAGGAGGGTTCAAACTTATGAATAGCCAAAGATTCTTGGAATTTGAAAATTCGTCCTTGGGAATTTCTATACAAATTTTTAAAGGCTGTATTAATGTCAACTGTGTGCGCCGTTTGCTGTCGATGAACATGATTTTCTACTTGCCACATTGATTAGAACAATTGACATTAATTGGTTTTGAAGCTATCTAGGCAAATATTCCATAAACCTTGATTGAAATGTTCGATTACTCCCCCCCCCACCTATGTCTGTGTGTTTGCGCAAATGTCTAGATTGGATGTGCCGTAATCATTCGTGTATTGTCTAAGTCTAATTGAAATCATAGGATTACTCTTTTCAATCACAATCCAGTTTAGTAACGTAATAAGGTTTTCTCTATGACTACTTTCGTATTCTGTCTTAAAAGTATAATGTTAGATTCACTTTTAAATGGTAGAGAGATATAGTTGACCTTTATTAATTTTCATATAATACACCTTGATATGTATATGCATGACTAGATTGTTCAAAATGTGTAGTGGAAATACATCTTATTCTTCAGATGAACTCCATCTTTTAATTAATTAACTGTAATCTATAATCTAATCTATTTACTAAACTGTTTAATTTGTTTAAATTCATTCAGTATTAATTGTTTGAATCTTCCCATCGATTTGTTAGGACTGCAATTGGTCAGTCTCTAATTGGTATATGTGCATATTGTGCGTATTGCCTCAATATAGCCTTGATTCACAAGCATGGTAAGCAGAGATGGATAGTGACTAGTAGTGGAATCCAGTTTGATGCGCGTTTCGTCCTATTTGAGACTCGTCAGCTGGATGTACCTGCATCTCAGACTTGTTGATGTTCACTCTGGGATGTTCACCCCATCGCACAAGCAAGTGGCTATCAAGACTCAGTGGCTGAGTGGATAACGCGATGGCGTTTGAAGCGAAGTTACTGGGTTCGAGTCCCAAAGTGAACATCAACTCTGAGATGTGGCAGGTACATCCAGCTGACGAGTCCCAAGTAGGACGAAACGCGCGTCCTGGATTCCACTGCTAGCCACTACCCATTTCTGCTTACCATGTTTAATTTGTTGATTGAAATTTTCTTTGAATCCAATTCAAACATTGATAAGTTTTGCTAATTGAACGGTATAACCGTATCTTAAGCTAGTCTCATCAATCCCAAGCGAAATCTACACAACGACTTGAACATCACTTAAGTTATGATAGATTTTTTTTTTTTAAACAACAACTTTGTAACTACGCATTATTGAAGTTAGGATCTATGATTGATCAATTTGGAACAAATTTTGGTGGAGAACAACTATTTTTTGCTCCACGAGTATCTTCGTCAACATGTCCTACCAACAAGTTTAAGTGACCAAAACTCTATCAAAATCATCCATCTGAGCTACAAATCTTCTTCATCAACTTAAACAAATTTCCTCGATATCACTACTCAATCATAAACTTTTTTAGTAGGGTTAGTTACTAGTTGACAAACAAGTTTAAAACTCATAGTTTGAATTCTACTATTATGTTTTGTTCAATTTTACTAAAAGTTTGTTACTATATGATAATGACTAAAAATAATCTGTTTAGAACGGACAATTGATTAACTTGACTCAGAAGGGGTTTTGTGGAGATTACAGTAATTTCATAGTTGAAATCATGAGTTAATTGAATCTAGACCACCATGGAAAACTTGGAAGTACTGGACGGTCGTTTTTTCCTATTGTGGGACTCCTCAGCAGTGCTCATCCACGATTCCGCACTCGTGAGATTCGAACCCAGGACCTATCAGTTTCGCTCCAGAGCACTTAACCGATAGACCACTGAGCTGGCCGTCATCCAACGGTGTTAATGTTTAGCTTTAAACAATCCATGGAGTTTGAGCAACGTCTGTTGTGAAATAATAATTTACTGAAGACAATTGGTGAACGGATGCTCAAACTTCGTGGATTAAATTGACTGATCAACTACAGTCCTTAACATCAACAACAACAACAACAAAACTGTAAAGTCTTTCAAATAATAAATAATTTTATTCATCCTCGTTGCATTTTTGTGACCAGGTATCTGATTCCAATAATATCGTTTGATGGATTGTTGAAATTTACATATCCCCAATCCTTGTATATAGTAATTGACTTAATCCACGTTTGTGAATAAAAAGATTGAATAAGCTAAATACGAGAATTAATTTTGGAATACATATATTTTGTACATTGATGGATCTGGAAAGTAAATCTGAGAGAGGAAGAGAGGAGCGAAACGACGCGCAGTGGAGATGGAGCGCGAGCCAACTCTATTTGATCAGGCATTAATCGATATTGATAACCAGACAAAAATAAGTTACAGATGTGTGGTGAATAGGATAAGAAGCGTACACTCATAATCTCATATAAAAACAGTCAAGGTTGATAAGTGAATAATTACCAAGATCAAAATGTGACTCAAGAAGAATGGAGAAATTGGTCTTTCCAGAGGCTTGAATAAGGTATAAGGGCTTGACATAGTATCCGACACTACAGCATCAACTTAAGGCTATTTTAACTCAGTGTTTGACTTCTAATACAAACTTACTGGGTTCGAGCTCCTATACGAATATCATTATTGGGATGCAGTTACATTCATTCGATGAGTCCTAATTAGGATGTAAACGTGTGACATTGATTATTAAGCACTAAATAGATTTATCTGAAACCTTCGAAGTTATTGGATTTTGATTGGATGATATTGTTTATGTTATGATAAACAAAATGAAACTTTATAGTATGTCGCTATAGAATTGTGGAGATTGTTGAATTAAAAAAAACCCAATTTAATGTTAGATGAACAGTGAATATCTCAAATCACTGGACGGCCATTTTGTCATAATAATACGGAACTTCTTAGCAGTGTGAATCCACGGTCTTGCATACAGGATTCGAACTCAAAACCTTTGACTTTGTGCGTGAACGCTTAATCTCTAAGGAAATTCCCCAGAAACAATCAATAATCTTCATAATACCTCGATCAATCAATATGTGTTTAAAATTTCCTCAGAAAAATCTAGTAAATAACTTCTCTTTTTCTGTTATCTGTCATTGAATAATTGCTGATATGATAGGATGAATAGCAACTGGAAAGGATTGTCTACCACAGTGTTCGATGGAGAATGCTAGTGGGCGGCCTATGCTCCTCCAGGAGGCTAACAAGCGTAGGTTATTAATAATCAAAATGCATATGCAATCAGATGCCGATGTGAGGGCGAGGATCGGCAAAGCAAGAGCAACATATTTACAACTGAAAAACTTCTGCAGCTCAAAACAACTGTCTGTCAACCAACACAAAGATAAGAATTTTCAATACAAATGTCAAGACAGTTCTACTGTATGGGGCGGAGACGTGGAGAACTACGAAAGCCATTATCCAGAAGATACAGGTGTTTATCAACAGTTGTCTACGCAAGATACTTCGGATCCGTCGACCAGACACTATCAGCAACATTCTACTGTGGGAGAGAACAAACCAGATTCCAATGGAGGAATAAATCAGGAAGAAGCGTTGGAAGTGGATTGGGCACACTGTGAGGAAATCACCGAATTGGGTCACAAGGTAGGCCCTCACATGGAATCCTGAAGGTCAAAGGAGAAGAGGAAGACCAAAGAACACATTATGCCAAGAAATGGAAACAGACATGAGAAGAATGAACAAAAAATGGATAGAACTAGAAAAGAAGGCCCAGTACAGAGTGGGTTGAAGAATGCTGGTTGGTGGCCTATGCTCCATTGGGAGTAACAGGCGTAAGTAAGTAAGTAAGTAAGTATATGCAATCAATATATAAATGAATGTAATTTTGACTAAAGATGTTGTTATATTTCTGGGTGAATAAATCTTTAATTGTACCAGTCTTTTGTGTTCTTACTTCACTTCGTGGGAATTGTAATTACGCTTTGTTTTTCAAGTATAAGTATAACAACTGCTTATTACGTAATTAAACAAACCATTTCCTTACCTTCAATATCAACGTTTTTTTATAAACAACAATCCGACCTGTCAATTTATAATTCGGAAGGAGTTTTGTGGAGATTTCAATATTTTCATAGTTGAAATCATGAGTTCACCAAGGAAAATCTGGAAGCACTGAACGGCCATTTCGTCCTAGCATGGGACTCCCCTCATCAGTGCGCATCCACGATCTCGCTTTCTATTCTTTTCTATTTTCCATTCAAGGTTTAATAGTGACAGGATTTTAGTTACTATAATGAGGATTTGGTTATTATTCAGTGATCGATTAATGCTTATTTCAAATTTGTTGTTGAATACAAAATGATGAAATAACGAACCTTGGTGGAGATAGATTGATGTTCAGTTCAAATTCATTTTGCCATTAAATGATCTATCTATTTGAACTAATTGGGATGCCTTAATTCTCTCCACTTTATAAATACACCATACTGACTAGTGCTATCTATCATGAAGTTTCGATTTATACGTTTATATCGATTGTTTTTAATCATCTTGAATGGAGAAGAACACAACAACATACATACATATCACAAACATTATAAAGAGCAAACGTTTTATCTATGGAGAACTGAATTCACTGTACGATGCCTACAGATTTATGTTGTAAAAGAAAATAAACCATAAGGTAATGGAAACTATGAAATGATTAAGAATTTTTTTAGATAAGCAAAGATGGATAGTAGCAAGCAGTGGAATCCAGTTTGACGCTCGTTTCGTCCTATTTGGGACTCGCCAGATGGATGTACCTGCATCTCAGATACTGACCAGTTTCAGTGCTAAACCATCAATGGGAAGATTCAAACATACAATACTAATTGAATTTAAACTTCACCTCATTTGCACAAGCAAGTGGTTATCAGGACTCAGTAGATGAGTGGATAACGCCATGGCGTTTGAAGCGAAAGGTACTGGGCTCGAGTCTCACAGTGAACATCAACAAGTCTGAGATACAGGTACATCCATCTGACGAGTCCCTAATAAGACGAAACGCGCGTCAAACTGGATTCCACTACTAGCCACTATCCATCTTTGCTTACCATGCTTGTGAATTTAGGCTATATCGAGTCAATACGCACAATATGCACATATGCCAATTAGAGACTGACCAGTTGCAGTCCTAAAAACATCAATGGGTAGATTCAAAACAAACAATACTAAGTGAATATCTTAAGATGTTTACAGCATGAAGCAGTAAACTACTGAATGAAAATGGAATTACAGTTTGGCAATCCAAACACCGGCGATACAAAGTAATAATGATATCAATCCGTGGATTTCAATTCACTGATCTAACACATTAATATCTGATGGTCTAGTAATGGATAATGAACAGAAAGGATTTATATAATATAGTTAGTTTTAACGAACTTAATGGGAATTAGTTTTATGAATGTGTATAAATGAATTTATCATTAATAAACTTTCCATTTCTCGACGTAATGTGTTCTTTGGTCTTCCTCTTTTCCTTTGACCTTCAGGATTCCATGTGAGGGCTTGTCTTGTGACGCAGTTAGGTGATTTTCTCAATGTACGTCTTATCCACTTCCAACGCTTCTTCCTGATTTCTTCATCCGCTGGAACGTGGTTTGTTCTCTCCCACAGTAGAATGTTGCTGATAGTGTTTGGCTTCATGGATCATTGTTTAATTTAAATCATAAAAAGGTTCCATTGTTGTGTTAATAGATATTTCCCGACCGTTGCTGCTACGTTGACGTGGTGGATGGGCTTGCCTATCGTGATGAAGCAATCGAGCTATACTGGCTGGAACAATCGTTCCTCGAGGTCCTACCATGCCAGACAGGTCGGTTGAAGAGCGGTTAGACTAAAAGCAGCAAACTAAGGTCCGAAGGCGAAGTCGTACTGCCGACTGTACAGAGGTGTGACGGCGCTAAGGTGTTTCCTTCAGACAATCAGCATGACAGCGATGCTGCCTTCTCACAAGTAGGGGTGGGGTTAGAAAAGGTCGACCCTAAAAACGCACACCTCGCCTTATCCCACGGATTTCCGTCTCCGGCAGTAAGGTCCTTTGAAGAACGGAGCTAACACGTCAAAAATCCCCCACAAAAAGGCCGTGCGTGACCGGCCTCAAGCAGTTGTCCCTTGGGCACTGCGGTCACGCTCCTAGGTCGTTAAGACCAACACTAATCCGACTTCTTTTCCAGGTCCCTCAAGAAATACCCTTCCACGGTGTGGGCAGCCGGGAAGTGATATTAACCCTCATACCCGTAACAGCACACGAGACCAAGTTGGTCACTTTCAAATCCTTCCTACACCTCCTAATAACTCTTTTATCTCCATGACTAACCTTTCCCACGTCCTTTTATCACCTCGCACCGCTAGGGCAAACGATTCGAGTACACAGAATGTTATTCCTGGTCTCCTGAAACCACGCCCTAAACTACATATAGGGACTTTTAATGTCCGAACATTGTGCCAAATAGGACAACAGGCTTCCTTAGCTAGGACTCTAGAATCTTGCACCATCGATGTGTGCTGCGTCTCCGAAACGCGCATACAAGATCCTAGTAGTGTCATTCATTTGACCGCACCTAATCAAAATAAAGAACCATCTCGATACACGCTTCGTTTATCTGGAAGCCCTGATGCTGCTTCCCGTGGCCTCGCTGGAGTAGATATAGCATTAAGTCCTAAGGCAGAACTAGCTCTTTTAGTCTGGATCCCAGTAGACAGTCATCTATGCGCTGTCCGACTAAACGGACCAGTAAGGACTCGGAAAGATAGGGGAACTCGTCGTTGCCTCTTCGTCGTCTCTGCCTACTCTCCCACTGATTGCAGCTCAGACGATATAAAAGATGAGTTCTACAGGAAACTTTCTGACCTTCT
Source organism: Schistosoma mansoni (assembly GCF_000237925.1). Taxonomy (NCBI): domain Eukaryota; kingdom Metazoa; phylum Platyhelminthes; class Trematoda; order Strigeidida; family Schistosomatidae; genus Schistosoma; species Schistosoma mansoni. The sequence goes on from NW_017386047.1 coordinate 503,989, forward strand.
CCGAAAAGCTAGGCGTTCTGATGTAGTAATAGTAGCAGGTGACTTTAATGCTCAAGTAGGTAAACTACGTGAAAGGGAAAGACACCTGGGTGGATCTTATGGTGTCATGGCTAAAAGGACAGATAATGGCGACCGTCTGTTGCAGCTGTGCTCAGATAACCGCCTATTTCTTGCAAATACTAACTTTAAGCATAAGGAAAAACATCTTTTGACATGGCGACCCCCGAATTCGTCCCAACCTTGGACCTAATTAGATCACATCGCTACCAGCCACCGATGGAGGGGCTCGATAGAAGACTGTCGCTCATTCTGGAGCACATGTTTAGACTCAGATCATGCTCTAGTAGGAAGGACACTGTAGGGAAGCCTCTAAGGGTTCTACTTAATGATAAGCAAGCTAAGAATATATTTCAGAAACAACTGGAAAAACAGTTAGACAGACATGTAAGTTGTGCCCACCCCGAAGCAGCGTGGAATGACATCCGTAAAGCTGTGGAAACAGCAGTGATATCCGCTAGTAAGGTAAGCCATAAGGTTAGGGAGAAACAATGGATCTCGGCAGCATCTACCACACTGATAGATGCTCGTAAACTCATCCCACCTGGCTCTGAACATAACGAAGAGCGGAGTCAACTTAAGCGCAGGCTTATAAGAAGCCTACGTAATGATCGTGAGCAGTGGTGGGTAGCGAAAGCAAGAGAGATGGAAAAGGCAGCGGCAATAGGTAACAGCAGGCAGCTATTCAGACTAGTTAAAGAAATCGATATTAGGAACCCAACTATTAGCGAAACTATCTCAGACAAAGATGGGCATATCATTCATTCTCAATCCAAGAGATTGGATCGATGGGCAGAACACTTTAGGGATCAGTTCAACTGGCCTTCAGCCACACTTCAGTTACCCACGATCCCCAGTTGTCCTGGATGGCAAATTGAGGTAAGTCCTCCAACTCTCTACGAGGTTGAAAAAGCTATAGGAAATCTAAAGCGAGGGAGAGCCGCAGGCCCTGACAGGTTTACCCCTGAGATTTTTAAGGATATTGGTCCAGTACTAGCAACGAGATTGACTGAGGTCATAGGTAGAATCTGGGAACTGGACGTAATTCCATCTGACTGGTCCCAATCACTGATTGTGCCAGTCTATAAGAAAGGACAAAAGTCCTCCTGTGACAATCACAGAGGAATCAGTTTGACTAATATAGTGTCTCAAATATTAGCTTCAATAATACTTAGGCGCCTAACAAAAGCTCGTGAAGAGCAGACTAGAGAAAACCAGGCTGGTTCTCGACCTGGACGTGGTTGCATAGACCAGATATTCACCCTACGTCAGGTCCTAGAACATAGACATACATTCAGACGTCCCACAATAGTAGTATTTCTTGACCTTAAGGCGGCATTTGACTCCGTTGATCGTGAGGTTCTATGGCAGTGTTTGTCAGTGAAAGGAGTACCAAAGAAGTACATTAACCTCATAAAGGCTCTCTACTCGAACACAACTGGTCGAGTTAGAGCCTATGGCGAACTGTCATCAGAATTGGTTACCTCAAGTGGTGTTCGTCAGGGCTGTCCACTCTCTCCATTCTTGTTTAACTTTGTCGTTGACATGCTTTTAGAGATATCACTTTCATCATCTCAATCTCCTGGAGTTGAACTTTTACCGGGAGGCTCAATTGTTGACTTAGAATACGCCGACGACATAGTTTTATTCGGTGAAGACGCTGACAAAATGCAGAGTCTTCTGACCACTATAAGCAACAATGCAGGCATGTTCGGGATGCGATTCTCTCCCTCGAAGTGCAAAATGTTCAGGATTGGGTTGCATCGACACCTGAACTAATGATAGGGAGTGAAGTAGTTGAGCGTGTTGACAGCTTCACTTATCTTGGGAGTCTCATCAGCCCTTGTGATCTGGTGTGTGACGAAATCTCAGCACGGATACAGAAGTCTCGTCTAGCTTTCGCCAACTTGCGCCATTTATGGCGTAGGCGAGATATCCGTCTAGCAACAAAAGGACGGGTTTACTGTGCAGCGGTTCGTCCCGTTCTACTTTATGGCAGTGAAACATGGCCGGTAAGAGTAGAGGATATTCGTAGGCTACTAGTATTCGACCATAGGTGTCTTCGACGCATTGCTCGTATATCCTGGGACCACCGAGTAAGTAATGCAGATGTTGGGAAACGGGTACTAGGTAAGGATGGCAAATCGATTGATGAAGTAGTGAAACTTCATCAGTTGAGATGGCTGGGACATGTGTTACGTATGCCCAGCCACCGACTGCCCCGACGTGCAATGCCTTATGGTGTAGGAGCAGGTTGGAAGAAAGCTAGGGGCGGCCAGACAAAAACATGGCATAAATCCATGAAGTCACTGACAAGTGGACTGAACCATGTTGGTAGGTGTAGACTACCTGGTTGGGATTCGCGAGATGATAGCAACCGATGGTTAGAGACCTTGAATGACATGGCTCAAAATCGTTTGCAATGGCGAAGGTGCATCCACTCTTTGTGTTCTACCGAATTCTAATCTTCTGAATTCTTCATGTCCCTATCCTTTTTCTCTTTCTAAATTTATTTCACCGTATTATGCTCCTTCAATAACATCTTCAAACCCTTATCTTTCACATAATACTTATACTCTTACTACTTCTACCAATATGGGATTTGAATCGATAACTTCATCTCTGTGCTAATGTGGTATGGCAACTCGAACTGATGTACGTACGTACGAAGTTCTACGTTGTAACCGACTGACTGACTAATAGATATTTAGTTCAAATTATACATTAATGAGTATCCAACTCAGATTACTCTCAATGTTAGACTGGGATTCGAATAGTTTTCTTGACATGATTTGTCTAATTTCACCGTAAGCTATGCAAAACAAATGCTGGGATCTCTCCGGGAACATGATCTGTATTCAAACATATACAATTGAACAAATGCCATTCAAATGTTCAATCCTACTCAACTAGTGATTAGGATGGTCTTTCACGATTACTAAACATTATTACTTACACTTGGATATTTCAAAAGTGTTGGGGATGTCAAATCCCCAGAATTTACTTGGTAAATGGCCTAATTTTGTAATTTTATTTTAAAAATTTGAATTTCGCTGTTTTCGCACCAAAAGCGCTCTTTTCACTTTCACGTCATATTTCCCACTTGTAAACTACCTTAAACGCTATTGGTCCGTTCTATCTTTGAGAGTGCTATTTTGTAATGCTGCCCAAGGACAATTTATTCCTGTATAAATACGTTTGATTTTTCCCCTTACGATTGCTGTGCTTTTGGCTGCTACGGAATACATTTTCCCCGCTTCCAACTTGGACTTCTTACTCTAGTTAGCCGGGTCTGGGACGCGTCAGAATAGTTAGCTTATCGGTCTCTGATCACAAGTCTTTGTTCTGTTCGCTAATTAGTGAATTTGAAACGCTTCAGATATAACAAAAAGAAACTATCTGTTAATTCATGAATGCATGAATCAAGGGATCTCTTGACTAATTACAAATGGATACCTCAATCACTGATTCTTATTATTTCAACACATTTTCAGTTTGAACTATTTCGTACTCTGAATACCAGTTGTTTCTCAGTACAGTAGTGAACGAGAACAAAATGGGAACAATTGAATGTAAATGAACACAAAATTACAGAATCTCTCAGTAAGATCTGAGAATCATACAGTAAATACTTCATTTGCAAAGTCAGTCAGTTAGCCATAACGCGAGACCAGGCACATTTATGCATCGGTTCAAGTTGCCTTACCTCGTTAGCACAACAAGATCAACACCGGATTCATAGAAATAGTTAATTTAGTGGTGGTAGTATATAAAAGATAGGTTGTATATAATGATATAGTATAGGAAGGAAGAAAGTTATGAAGCAAGTTTAAACTTAAGGTTTAAGGGAAGATAAAGAGTGTATACACCTACGCCATTGTGATCGATTCTGAGCCATGTCACCTAGAGTCTCCAACCATTGGTAACGATAGTCACGCGGACCCCAACCAAGTAGTCTGCATCTGCCAACATGGCTTAGACTAGAAGTTAGTGACTTCAAGCACTGATGCCACGTTTTGGTTTGGCTGCCCCTTCACTTGCAAAATGTCAATCACTTATCTCAAACTTCATTATTCCTTTATTCTCATACCAATTACTTTATGTTCTCGTTCGTTCCTCCTTGATCTTGTCGAGCTTTCGGTGCTAGACATTTTATACGTGACGAGCATTATATACTACTTATATCGATATATTTATTTATTCATTTATTTATTTAAATACATAAATATTGGTACAAGGAAGCACCAGATACATATGCGTCACACAAATCTCATTTGATTTGTGTGAAGGCTGGAATACTGCTCAGGTACCCAAACTGAAGCAGGTGGTTTTCTTAAGGGGCCACACCCGGAGCCTTCAACCTAAAGATCTAATCCACAAGGCGATGGAGCATCGTGAGAAGATTCAGTCCCATGGATGCCGGTGACCAACAATTGATTCATATACCATTGGTTCCTTCAGGATACTGGAGACCATGTGCACCAGTGGTTTGGAATCAGGGTTTTCCAACTTCCCTAGTTGGACTTTCCGTGTCCGCCAACCCGGTTAAAGCGCCGGACATTCGCTTTTAGTTTTCTCGGCCGTACCAGGGCATTTGGGGGCATATCGATATATGCACCACTCACCACATGGGTAGAAACTGAAGATGTCCTTAAAGTTTACTTATTTACAAAAAACGAATGCAAAGTTTGTGTGAAAAAACATAATAACTAAATGTATGTGAAAGTTCTAATTACTTTTCTAGTTGATAAAATTCCTCATCTCATAATCTACCATGTGACTACTGGTTTATCTTAGGTGAAAATGATTTAACTCATATTTACCTGAAGTTCCTTTGCGAGGCTACAATACGTTTAGTCCAATAAGTATGGAATGAAATAGACATTACTGTTACTTGTTGAGTTTCTAGGTAATTAAATAAGCTACAGGTGGTACATACTACATGAAAGTACTTTAGTATACTTGGTTAGGAAACAGAATTAGTCTGTTAAAATAAATCTAGAACAAGAGATTTATATAGTTGAAATCATGAGTCAATTGAAGCTAGACCACAATGGAAAACATGGAAGCACTGGACGGCCGTTTCATCCTATTATGGGACTCCTCAGCAGTGCGCAACCACGATCCCACACTTGCAAGATTTGAACTCAGGACCTACCATTCTCGCGCCAGAGCATTTAAGCGATAGACCACTAAGCTGGCCAGCATCCAACGGTGTCAGTGTCTAACTTTGATCAATCCATGGTGTTTTTGAGCAACCGTTCACCAATTGTCTTCAATGAGTTGATATATCTACAACAGACTTGGTAGAACTCCACTGGTCACTGCTTCTCACTAGAACTCAAGGAAACATCCCTTGAAGTCAATCACTGGTGAGCATATGATTATAGATCAGAAGGGTTTTTGTGGAGATTTCAGTATTTTCATCGTTGAAATCATGAGTCAATTGAAGCTAAACCACTATGGAAAACCTGGAAGCACTGAACGGCCGTTTCGTCCTGTTATGGGACTCCTCAGCAGTGCGCATCCACGATCCCGCACTCGTGAGATTCGAACCCAGGACCTACCAGTCTCGCGCCAGAATACTTAACCGATAGAGACTAAGTCAATGAATTGTGGTTTAGAAGTTTTGACCAGGATATTGCTTTGAATCAACAACTCTTAAAGACCTGATTGAAAACCTTTAATGAGACAGATTTTTATTGCAGTTCGGAAACACCAATAGACCAGTGTTATTTTGGGTAATCATGAATGTCCTAACTAGTGACAAATCAACCTTTATGTTCATATCATTTATTTATTTAATGTATGTATGGAATACTGTTGAGCTTTATAATCTTATTTTGACATTCCTCGTTGATACGATTCATAAAGCCCTATGAGAACTTCATGTCTTGATGTGGAATTTACAGATGTTCTGGTAGATAAATCTGACCGACGAAGTCATAGTCACATAAGGAAACACTCGCTAACTGATGACAACGAGTAATTAGTACAATGTATCACAAATAAACTAAATAAAAAAAACCAAATAAGAATATCTTAGTTGAACAGTACTGTGTTCAACATTAATCTTGACGTTTTTAATTCTATCTCGCGTAGAGCCCTAGATGGGTAGAATTTTTCACTTAACCAAAACTGACCATTGCTTACCGATTTCCAATACTTCTTATTTAGATAACTTCTTCAAAAGTGGAATTTTGACTAATGTAAATCTTTTAATACATCAGTCCATATCCATAGTTACTCGTTTCAAGTATTCTGTTAGTTACACTTGGCTTTTATCCTAGTTGTCACCCTTTAAAATTAAATAAAATAAATTAATGTGTACATTTTTAAATTCTTCTGAAAGTATCTTAAAACCACTTTTATTTTCACCACTATCATGGAACTAACATACTTAGTTAGTTACGCTTGTTACCCCTCAGGGAGGAGCATAGGCAAACCATCAGCGTTCTCTATCCAACTCTATCCTTGACAATCATTTCCAGTTTTTTCCCGTTGTTATTCATCCTATTAATGTCTGCTTCCTATTTTATACGTTGTGTGTTCTTTGGTCTTCCACTTTTTCGTTTTCACTCACGATTCCAAGTAAGCGCTTGTCTTGTGATGCAGTTTGATGATTTCCTTAATGTGTGTCTTATCCACTTCCAACGTCTTTTCAGTTTCCTCTTCAGATGGAGGTTGGTTTATTCTCTCCAACAGTAGGTTGTTGCTAATAGTATCCGGGAGACGAACATTGAGTATATTGTGTAGACAACTGTTTATCAATACTTGTACATATTTGATGATGATTGTGGTAGTTCTCCACGTTTCAGCTCCGTACATTAGGATTGTCTTGACGTTCGTATTGAAGATTCTGATTTTGATATTGGTTGACAGTTGTTTTAAGTTTCATATATTCCTCAATTATAAGAATACTATCTTTAAATTTACTTAGTATTGTTTGTTTGGATCTTCCCATTGATGTTTTAGGACTGCAACTGGTCAGTCTCTAATTGGCATATTGTGTGCATACTGTGCGTATTGCCTCGATATAGCCTAAATTCACAGGCATGGTAAGCAAAGATGTATCATGACTCAGTGGCCGAGTGGATAACGCGATGGCGTTTGAAACGAAAGTTACTGGGCTCGAGTCCCATAATGAACATCAACAACTCTAAGATGCATGTACATTCAACTGACGAGTCACACATAGGAAGAAACACACATCAAACTGGATTCCACTACTAGCCACTATCCATCTTTGCTTACCAATTCTATCTTTACTTTACTAATCCTTACCTTTAAATTAAGCCTATAATCCCTATATTATTCACCAATGAAAATCTTTATTCTAACCTTCTTCTATCCAAATATATCATTGTACAATAATCAATAAATGACCAATGAACAAAAAAGCTATTCAAACTTTAATTTGATTGGTTATTATCAAGGCTAAATATTTTCCCTCAATCTGATTGGTTAAAAATCATTTCTTCTAATAGAATGAATTGATGACAGTAGCAACGTGACGATTAATTACTGTGATACGGTTAAGATTTAAACAAATTCAACATTCAATACCATTGTAAACATTCTTGATATCAGTGCAATAAATGTATATCATCCATATGTATTTTATGGATTATTATCATGGATTTAATCAATAATTCGTACTTCACAATTGAATACAATTGAACCCGTAAACATGCTTGCTGATGGTGAATATGTAGATGGTTCATGGTTATTATCTATTCATATTGATGATTTAAATATTGATCGTGAAATTCGTGTATATGGTGAATGGTCTATTAATGAATTAATAACACAATTAATTGATGGTTTAACATGTCCTATACCAAAATCACTAAATCCAAATGAAATCAGTTTACGTTCTAATAGTGTAAGAAGTAGTTGGGGAGATTATGGATTATGGTGGCCAGCTAGATCTAAATGGTTATTAAAAACGAAATCAAGTTTAAATCAATATGGTTTACAAGCGGATGCCAAGTTACGTTTTTTATCGATCTACGGGAACTTAAATATTCAATTACCAGATTTACAAATACGTGAATTTGTTGATGTAAATTTTGCTGAACCAGTATTTCGTGTTACTTTATCAATTTGTCGTTATTTAAATATAAGACATCCTGAGGAATTATCATTAGCACATCTTATACATCAGAATGATTTGAAACATTCACGTTTTATACCAGGTTATGTGGATAAACGTTATCATACATTATCGAATACAGGGAAACGTTCAACATTTCAACGTAGTGCCACCATCAATACAACACATTCACAGTATAAAACTCTACGTAAAGAATCCTTATTTCAAACGAATGAAGGTACTCACACTAATGGTAATGATAAACAAGATGAAACAAAATCTGAAGAACAATCCATTAAAAGTTCTACATTATCAAGACATTCAATACATTTATTTGGTCCACCTAAAATACGTGATAAACGTACTCATCTTCATCGATATTCAAGACCAGATTCTGGAAATTTTAATAAAGTACCATTTTCACCAATTGCATTTGATTTACGTATTCTAGATGATTCTACATTAGCATTTAGTCCAATAATGAATGTAGATGATGCTTTACAAAAAGGTTTAATTGTAAGACCAAATAATTATATACAACGTATTCGATTGAATACAATATGGTTAGATTCATCGAAATCATTATTAGAACAAGGTATTAAGATGTCAGGTTATTCGACAAATCATCAATTAAGTTCACCGTCAGTTAATCGGCCGAATTCCCCGATATCATCACAAAATGATGAATATACTATACCAACATTAATGTTACGTTATAAATATGGAATTTATTATGATTTAAATATAAAATATGATTTAATACGTATTAATCAATTATATGAACAAGCTAAATGGTCAATTATATCAGAAATTAATGAAGTAACTAATGAAGAAGCATGTTTATTTGCTGCATTACAATCACAAGTATGTCATTATTACTTAATTCAATATATATATATATCGATGATCTACAAGACAGTGGAGCATCATGAGGAGATGCAGTCATATGGTAGTCAGTGATCAACAATTGGTTCATATACCAGTTATTCTTTCAGGATACTGAAGCCCATGTGCACCATTGATTTGGAATGAGGGTTGTACAACTCCCCTATGTAAACTTTCCATGTTCACCAACCCGGTTAAAGTACCGGACATTCGCTTTTCGTCCTCTCAATTTCGTGGAGAACATCCCTGGCAGAGGCTGTATACGCGTGGCTATGTGAGAGCATTTCGAGAGGGAGAGCGAACTCTCTCCACTCTCGGCGGTACCAGGGCATTTGGGGGCCTGTTGTTACTTTTTAAAAAATCATAGAAATATGAAAATATTAATTAAATATTTAGAAGTATATGTAATCAGTTTTATAGTTTGATAAAGTTTGATAACCAGACAACAAATATTTGAACACATAAATATTGGTCCGAAGGGGCACCAAACAGATATGATCCACATAAATTATTCGAATAATGTGAGGGATAGGATACTGTTCGGATACCCAAACAGAAGCAAGTGGTTTTATTAGGGGGCCACATCCCGAAACTTTGACCTTAAAGTCTGAACCACAACGCAGTGGAGCAACATTAGGATATGCAGTCATATGATAGCACGTGATCAATAATTGGTTCATATGCCAATTGTTCTTTCAGGATTCTGGATTCCATGGGCACCATTGGTTTGGAATGAGGGTTTTCTGTTGAGTACGTTACATCTCCAGAACTCACTTAGAAAACATCCTAATTCTGTAATTTTATTCTAGAAATTTGAATTTTGTGTTTTCACGCTAATAGATGCTTAGTTGACCTACAGTTTACCTTTTTCACTCGGATATCCTTGACTGGGATTGGTTGATGGATTTTTTTAGTAAGCTATTTTGTGGCTCTCTCAAGGGTGTTTCTATCATTGTATAAATAAGCTTGATTTGTGTGCTTAGTGACCTTGTATTTTCTGAGTGCTTTTGGAATACATTCTCTACGCCTCATCAAGACTTACTGGTCTAGTTATCAGGGCCGGGGGACAACGGATTAGAATAGCTTATCAGGTCACTGTGTCATTGACCTTCGTTCGGTTTACCGAGTAAGGTGAACTTGCAGTAGCATCAAACATATCATTTTTCAACTTCCCTAGGTGGATTCTCCGTATTCACCAACCTGGTTAAAGCAACGGGCATTCTCTTTTTCTCCTCTCAATTTCGTAAACAACACCCTTGCCGCGTGAAGGCAGTGAAAGTCAGTCACGTTAAATACGACGATCCGACAAATAGATTGGTCATATAATAATGGAAATAGACTGTACTATAAGGATACATTTTCATGGAAACCTCTTAATGATAGTTGGGCATCCGTTCATTCTTATCTTCTCATTAATTATCCATAGATTTCCTTGCAATGGTTCCTTACAAAGATTGTTGTTCTGTACTCATTTACCAAGTACAGATCTGTCTATTTAACTTTGAGTAACGGGAACTAGTGATTTTACTCGACTGCCAAAATTGAAGTTTGTAGTGTCGTTTGAAACTGAAATCTACTGGTTAAAAGCTGAATCCCTTGAATGCCATGTTATCGATTTACATATTCAAAGGCTTTTCATAAGAACTCTTTGGTCATATTTCGTGAATGAAAAATGCATAACAGTTGTCAGCAATTTTACATACTTTTTTCTGTATTATATTTGCTTGAATTCAATGTTCTCTGAAGAAAATGTAAGTAATTATTATAAAATTCACACATCAATTGTATACAGCAATGAAGAACAATGTTACGGTGGCGGGAGTGATAGTAGGCATTTAAAAGTAAATATGTATTTTAATAGTTGAGATCATGAATCAATTGAAGATAGACAACCATGAAAAACCTGGAAGCAGTGGACGGCCGTTTCGTTCTATCGTGGGACTCCTCAGCAGTATGCATTCACTATCCCGCCCCGCGAGATTCAAACCTAGGACCTATCAGTCTCTTGCGTGAGCGCTTAACCACTAGACCACTGAGCTGACCAGCATTCAACCTCATCTGATATTAATCAACATATGCTCACTAGTGACTGGCTTCATGAGGTATTTCCTGGAGTTCTAGTGAGAAGCAGTGACCAGTGGAGTTCAACCAAGTCTGTTGAGAGGTAGTAACTCACTAAAGACAATGGTGAATGTGTCGTTCAATTTCGTGGTTCGGTTGAAGTTAGAGATTGACACCGTTAGATGCCGGCTCAGTGGTCTAGTGGTTAAGCGCTCGCTCGCGAGACTGATAGATCCTGGGTTCGAATCTCATGAGGCGGGATCGTGAAAGTACACTGCTGAAGAGTCCTACGATAGAACGAAACGGTCGTCCAGTGCTTCCAGGTTTTCCATAGTGGTCTAGCTTCAATTGATTCATGATCTCAACTATTAACATTACTATAATATCCACAAAACCCCTATCTGATGTAATTATCTATGTTGAATAATCATTATTTAAAATCATTTTACATAGTTCTTGAATATTTGTAAGTTGAATGCCTGTGGAATGATTAACTTTATGTTGAGAATTATTGACTGGAACTAAGCATATGACTTTGAATAGTGTTTGTTTTATTATTATTACAACTAATTAATTAAATGACTAAATTCCAAACTTTGTTTATTAAGAAATTGACATTGTCTTAGTAATTCCAGAGCAAAGTTATCACAACAGAAATTGTTCTTTTCACTTTATTGAAATCGATAATAGTTTGAACTGACCAATAGAAGTTAATAATCTATGTATAATTGCCTTCTTTTAATTATTATTACATAATTTACACCATTGGATTGAAGCCTCCAAATGCCATGGTACGGCTGAGAGTGGGGAGAGTACGCTCTCCCTCTTGAAATGCTCTCACATGGACACGCGTATATAGCCTCTGCCACACAAGTCCTACTCACTGTCTCCTCTCAACCGGGGTGTTGTTTAGGAATTTGAGAGGACGAAAAGTGAATGTTCGACGTTTTAACCGGCTCGGTGGACACGGAAAGTTCACCTAGTGAAGTTGGAAAACCCTCATTCCAAACCAATGGTGCACATGGGCAGATGGCGTATGAATCAATCGTTGGTCACTGGCTACCATGTGACTGCATCTCCTGATGTTGCTCCACTGCGTTGTGGATCAGACCTTTAGGTCAAAGGCTCCGGGTGTGGCCTCCTAAGGAAACCACCTGCTTCGGTTTCAGCACCCGGGCAGCATCACAGCCCTCACATAAATCAAATAAGATTTGTGTAGTGCATATGTATCTGGTGCCCCATTTGTACCAATATTTATATTTATGTACTTTATAGTTGTGTAAGGTGATGAAAGTGTTACTTCCGTAGATTTCCAGAAAAGTTAGTCGGATTCCTAACCCATATGAGTGGAAGGTAAACTTCATTAGATAAATACTTTTATTCGTACTATACTGAAAATACATTCAAATTAGGTATTATTCAGTTTATAGATGTAGTATAAAAGAGACCATAAGATTGATCTGAAAACGTTTTAATGTATTTCCACAACTCACAATGTAAATAGTCTAATTGTATACTTCATAATTAGTTAGATAACTATTAAAAATCAGGAAGTACTTGATAAATTCTTTTATACTAATACAGGATTATTTAAACAGTACATATCTACTATTCTGTCGGAGATCAACAGTGGATAGTGATGATAAAATTCTATCGCTCCGGTTAAAGTATGAAATGATTTTTCTAAAAACAATTAGAACAATGGATAACTCATTAAAGCTCAATCCTCATAATAAACATAATTATTAGCACAAATGTACATTCAATGAACGAGTCCTGAATAGGATGAAATACATTCTGTGTATTCAACTGATAGCCATAATCCGAATATACTTAATTAACTTTGTATTGCTTGTTTGAATCTTCTCATTGATGTTTTTAGGACTGCAACTGGTCAGTCTCTTATTGGCATATGTGCATACTGTGCATATTGCCTCGATATAGCCTAAATTCACTAGCATTGTAAGCAAATGGCTATCATGACTCAGTGGCCGAGTGGATAACGCGATGGCGTTTGAAGCGAAAGTTACTGGGCTCGAGTCCCAAAATGAACATCAACAACTCTAAGATGCAGGTACATTCAACTGACGAGTCACAAATAGGACGAAACACACATCAAACTGGATTTCACTACTAGCCACTATCCATGTTTGCTTAGAATATAGCTAGTGTTATAAAATTATGTCCATAATGATACTTTCTGTTCTGTCTTTCCATTCCATTTAGTTACGTAATCGATGTTAAGAAAATTCTAAATTTCTGTATGTTACCCCCTAGATACACATGACATACGTCTACATAGGAATAACATTCCTAAAATATGTGTTGATGCATATATGTACATGTAATATCGTAGTATAACAATCTTATTCTGAAAAATTGACAATGATTATAATTATAAGATAGTTAAATACCAGTTAATTTCAGTATCAATGATCTAGTTACATTACATAATCATGTAACTAGTTATTTAATAACTTACTTATATGAAGTGAAAATTTATTTACACATAAATTGTAGTAGTTGATGAGGCTGAGAGTTGGGAGAGTCAGATCCTTATCTTGAAATGCTCTTAAATGACCACGTGCATACAACCACTTCTAGGGAAGTATTACTCAATGCCTTCTCGCGATGGAAGTGAAGTTTACTTAATTGAGAGGACAAGAAGCGAATATCCGATGTTTTAACTGGGTTGATGGATACGGAAAGTCCACCTAGGGAAGTTGGGAAACTTTCATACCAAACTATTGGTGCATATGGACTCCAGAATCCTGAAGGAACAAATGACGTATTAACTTATTGTTGGTCAGCGACTACCATGTGACTGCATCGCCCGATGTTGCTCCACTGCTTTGTGGATTAGACCATAAGGTCGATGATTTGGAGTGTGGCTTCCTAAGAAAACCACCAGCTTCTGTTTGGGTACCCAAACAATATCCTAGCCCTCACATAATCCGAATGATTTATGTGGATCATATCTATTTGGTGCCTCTTCGTGCCAATGCTTATGTGTTTAAATAAATAATAATGGATGGTTTTAGGAATATTATTGAATTTGTTGTTTACATTGAACGCTGAAAACCAAGAAACACTGGAAAGTTACTCGTTTCGAGTAAAACAATCATCAATAGTATATGCCTAATCATTCATTACATATCAAACTCAAGATGTTTACACCTAGAGGTCAATACTTAACCTTTAGATCATTAGTTTGGTATCTGATGATCCCATACGTAAAACATACAACTATCTAATGTTTCTTGATTTCTAGTTACTGCGTAGTTACAATCACTGACTGGTGTTCACACACACACATACATTTTCTATTCCTTGTCACACACAGTTTACCAATCATCAATTAATCATTCTAGTTATTTACTCTATTTGCAATCCAGAGTTTATTGT